>NW_028270161.1:52871954-53174454 GCF_037043375.1 Chiloscyllium plagiosum
TCTCTCAGTTCAGGTGGTGGAATCTGATTGTAACAAATCTGTACTCTTTGTTTTGCAGAAATTGGAATGGGATTAACAGGCTTTGGTGTGTTTTTCCTGTTCTTTGGTATGATTCTCTTCTTTGACAAGGCACTTCTTGCGATAGGAAATGTAAGTTTAAATTAGCAAACTTCTATGCTTCTCTAAAGTCTCATTTATCCCTGCCTTGACAACCTAATTATTTTGATGTGTAGACATAGCTTACTATTCAGATGATAAGCATTTTACATCTTTTAAAATAAAGTGGACCATTTTTTATTAGTGCTCATGTCTGTTGCTTGTTCGTTCTTCTTTTATGATGGCTGATAGATGGCAGGAAAGCCATTGCGAGAGTTTCAATTCCTGTCTTTATAAATGCATAAGCTAATTATATGGAGGAACACAAGGACAGGAACATAATGGGGGGGAAAAAGTGTTATGGGCTGCTGCTTAACCAATGTTGTTATTAGGCAAGTATAGAACCTTGACAGTGAAGCTGACGCTTTCCACTAGAATGTAATGAGTTGCTTGTGTGTTGTCTTGAAACATTACTTGTAATGTCCCCCACTCCTGCCACCACCTGTATTTCATAGCCTATGTTACATGATCCCTGTTCTTTTGGCTTGCTCTTAGGCTGTGCATCAAGACAAGTTTTGTGCAGAATAAGTGGGAAGGAGAAAATATAGTTGGAACTGCTGGATATATTTTTCAGTGCACGTAATACAATAAGTTTAAGGAGCCACTAATTCATTGAAATCCTGCTGACAGTGCTCTAAGTGATGCCTGTCTTGTAAATGTTCAACTAAACCTTTTGAAAACCAGGGAATTACAGAACAGTGAGCTCTACATCACTGGTGGGGAAAATATTGGAGAAAATAGTGAAGATGAAAATTAATCTCCACTTGGAGAGGCAAGGTTTAATCAGATATAGGCTTTGTCAGAGGAGGGCAAGCGTGAGGACTGTAGATGCTGGAAACCAGCGTTTAGATCAGAGTGGTGCTGGAAAAGCACAGCAGTTAGGCAGCATTCGAGAAGCAGGAAAATCGACTGCAGGAATAGAGCCTGATGGAGGGCTTTTGCCCGAAATGTCGATTTTCCTGCTTCTCAAATGCTGCCTGACCTGCTGTGCTTTTCCAGCACCACTCTGATGTAAACTTTGTCAGAGGGAGGTTATATCTAACAACAAAATTGAATTTTCTGAGGTGACCAAATGTATAGATGAGGGTAGTGCTGTTGCAATAGTTTATATGGATTTCAGCAAAGCTTTTGACAAGTTCTCAGACGAGAAACTGATTCAGAAGGTAAAGGACATGGGATCCTGGGTGACTTGGGAAATTGGATCCAAAATTGGTTTAGTGGTGGTAGGTTGTTTGTACAACCAGAGGATAGTATCCCATGTTATACCACAGGGATCATTGCTGGATCCCTTTATTATTTATGATATATACAAATAATATGGATGAGAATGTCGGGGAGAGGGTGATGAGTAAGTTTGCTGATGACACGAAGATTTGCCAGGTGATTGATAGTGAGGGAGAAGGTCTTGGCTAACAGCAACATGTGAAAGGATTGGTCAGATGGGCAGATCAGTGGCAGATGGAATCTAACATTGATAAGTGTGAAATGATGCAGTTTGGAGGAAGTAACGAGGCAATGGAATAGTCTTCAGAATTATATGATCTAAGATATTTGCCCATAAGCTTTCCTTTAGAAGTTTTAAAATAGTCTAGTTGCTAAGAAATCTTCAAGTATGCTTAAGTTGCAGAACATTCATCTAATATCCTATTTAACATTGCAAGAATGGTTATGCTTAGGGTAAATATATATTCCACTTGATAGAACTTGCAGTTGGTAAGAAATAGACATTAGGTCGATTCAGAATACAAATTTAGAACATGGGTTTCTAAGCTGCATATAAGGTATTACACATGTCCGGTTTTTTAGTTACTTCAGATCAGTCCTTTAAGCAACCTTATTCTTTCTTTCTTCCAGATTTTATTTGTGGCAGGCTTGTCTTTTGTAATCGGCTTAGAAAGGACTTTCAGGTTCTTCTTCCAGAAACACAAAATGAAAGCTACAGGCTTCTTTCTGGGTGGTATTTTCGTTGTGCTGATTGGCTGGCCAGTAATAGGCATGGTTCTTGAAATTTATGGATTCTTCCTTTTATTCAGGTAAGGGAAATGTGAACTCTTACTGAGTTTATTCACCATGTGACTGTCCATGAAACTGTGTTCTCATGTTATAAATAGTTATTTTATTTTGAATAATTTAATATTTAAAAAAATCTTCTAGTTCCAACAATAATTGGCTGAACATTTAAAAGACTGGAAATTATTATTTGAAGACTTGGGAGTTTAGAATTCTTTGTTCAATTTAAATGATGTTGTTCAGCCAGGACTCCAATGCTAACCGCTTCTGTTTTGTTGCTTAACAATAACTGTTATCTGGTCTTAATATCTTTAAAACAACCAATGTATTTTTTTCAGATGTGTTCTTTCATAGGTTCTGGATATTGCTGAATGAGTCAGCATTATTTACCCATCTTTCATTGTCCTTGCGAAAGTGTTGGTGAACTGCTATCTTTGAAAGTCTTATGAGGAAAGGCTGAGAGACTTGAACCTGTTCTCATTGGAAAGAAGAAGGCTATGAGGGGATTTGATAGAGACATACAAGATGATCAGAGGATTAGATAGGGTAGACAGTGAAAGTCTTTTTCCTAGGATGATGACGTCAGCGTGTACGAGGGGGCATAAGGACAAATTAGTAGATTTAAGACAGATGTCCGAGGCAAGTTCTTTATGCAGAGTGATAAGGGCGTGGAATGCCCTACCTGCTAACATAGTCAACTCAGCCACATTAGGGAGATTTAATCAATCCTTAGATAAGCACATGGATGATTTTGGGATAGTGTAGGGTGACGAGCTGAAAATAGTTCACAGGTCAGTGCAACATTGAGGGCCTAAGGGCCTGTTCTGCACTGTACTGTTCTATGTTCTAACCACAGGAATCCTTGAGAAGTAGGTACGTACAGTGCTGTTAGGAAGTTAGTTCCAGCATTTTGACCCAGCGACAGAAAGAATAACAGTATATTTCCAAGTCAGTATGGTGTGTTGCTTGGACAGGAACTTGCAGTTGATGTCCCCATGCATCTGCTTACCTTGCTGTTTAGATTTAGAAAGTGCTGGTAAAAGAGCATTTGTGAATTTCTGGAGTGCTTTTAAATATCACACTCTGTTGCCACTGTGTGTTGACTGTAGATGGAGTGAATTATTGAAGGTGATGGATGAAGCGCCAATCAATTGGGATGTTTTTTCAAGCTTCCTGAGTGTTGTTAGAACTACACTCCTCCAACAAGTGTGAAGTAATCTATCACACCCGTGACATATCCCTTGTAGATGGTGGACAGACTTTGGGGAGTCAGGCAGTGAGTTATTTGCTGCAGGATTCCCAGCATCTGACCTACTCTTTTGTCCATAGTATTTATATGGATTGTTAAGTTCTATTAATTGTCAATAATAGCCTCTAAGATGTTGATTTAACTCATGGTAAGGCCATTGAATGTCATGGGAGGTGGCTAGATTCTTTGGAAATGGGCATTGCCTGACAATTGTGTGGTGTGAATATTACTTAGCATATATCAGCCCAAGCCTGGGTATTGTCTAAATCTTGTTGCACATGGAGATAGATGGCTTAAGTATCTGAGAAGTTGTGACTTACGCTAAGTGTTGTGCAGTCATCAATAAACATCCCCATTTCTGAACTTTTGATGGAGGGAAGGTAATTGTAATAGCTGACGATAGTTGGGCCTAGGATTCAAACTTGAGAAACCACTATTATCCTGGGACGGAGATGATTAAGTTTCAACAGCTGCGAGCATTACCTTTTGTGCAAGGTATGACTTCAGACAAAGTAGAGTCTTCCCCTGATTCCTGATAACTCAAATTGTCCTTGATATCATGCGCAGTCAAATGGTGCCTTGAAGTCAAGGGTAGTCATTCTCATTTCACCCATGGAGTTTAGCTTTTTGTCCATGTTTGGACCAAACCTGTACTGAGATCAGGAACTGAGTGGCCCTGGTGCAACCCAAACTGTGTATCAGTGTATAGGTTATTGCTAAGAAAGTGCTGTTTAATTGTACTTAACACCTTCTTCCATCACTTTGCAAATTTAGACTGATGAGGCAGTGATTGGCCAGATTGGAGTTATCCTGTCATCGGCATACAGGATGTACATGGGAAACTTTCTGCATTGCTGAATAATTGCTAATGTTACAAATGTACTGGAACAGCTTGGTTAGTGGCACACCTAATTCTGGAGCACAGACCTTCAGCACAATTACTACTATATTGTCAGGGCCCATTTCCTTGGCAGCATCTTTTTTTTCCCTTAATACCCAAAGTTACATTTTCTAAAATTCTGTTTCTTTCCCTTTTTTCTCTGCTAGGGGTTTCTTCCCAGTGGTGGTTGGCTTTATTAGACGAGTGCCTATATTAGGCTCTATTCTGAATTTACCTGGAATAAGTTCTGTAAGTATTTGTGGTATTCAGTGCATGTTAAACTACAATCGTATCACTTTAAAGACGTTTTTGTTAAAATTCAGAACTCTTAGTGGTGTGTTTAACAGATGGCTGTTCCAAAGACTACAGTCAGTAACTGCCGATGAATTACACAACCTATTGCTTAGTGAAACCATATGAAGTGGACTCTGAACTGCAAGGCAATAACTTAAAACAAACATAAATTAAATAAATATTATGTTATATTATTAAATATGTATAAAGTTGGAATTTACGAAGGATTTTAGTATATTCTAAGATTGGGATCTAAGATGTAAAAGTGCGTTGGTACATTTGAAAATAAGAGTCAGGGAAAGATGGCCCACAAGCTTATCCCATACTGTGATAGAGCAATCAATATCTTCACCATCAAACTCCTCCGTCAACAGTCATATCATTACTACAATAACAAACAAGAGATTTATTTTTTTAAAAACACAAATGAAATGGGAACTATGTTGAGGAAATTATTGTTATATACCTTTCATCTACAACAAAAATCTCTGAGTGCATTTTGACATGAGTCTATTGACTCATGTCTACCCTTTGAAAGTCAAATGTATCACCCTCCATAAGAGGGACTGAAAACTTGCCCAAAAAGAATTATTAAAGATTTAGCATGAACAAGGTCTTAAAATGAAAATATAGTGCTGTATTTTTTTTTCTTTCAGTCAACCTAGTAATGCATCTACATGTTTCACTTGCTTTTGTTGGGAAGTGGCATACATCAATATGTCCTTCTAAAGGTATCCCAGATAAAGCTAGTTCTTTTGATGTGAGGTATCAAAGATTTAGGACCGATGTAGCAAAAGGTTTTGAGGTTTGCAAAGTGTTGTCAATATGTGAAACAGAGACGTCTAAATAGAGTAGTGGATGTGAAATTCCTTGCAATAGTTTGAGAAAAATTTCACCCTCCAGAAACCCCTGTGGTCAAGTATTCTGTTTCACACAAAGAATGGTAACATAGCTGAGTTACTGAGAACTACCCATCCATAAAACTACATTATAACTTAGTTGTATCTTTGAAGGCTGTGGTGTTTTTTCCCATCTGGTATGGTTAAGTATTGTTGTCATCAATTGAATCTTTTACCTTAACTATGGCATCAAAAGCATTGATAATTCTCAAGTAAATTTTGTGTATAAGTGGTTAATGGTGAAAGCAATTAAGAGAATGAGTATTTTAATATTTGTGGTTTTTCAGTAGGAATCTCTTCAGTTTGAGAGAATTAAGTAGGTTTCATTTTTGAGTTATGTGAAATTAGATTATAGCTAGTATTGACCTGTTTGTTCCAGTGTTAATTGACCTTCAAGCTCTATAATGGTGTTAGTAGGAGATAGAATTGTCATTTGAGGAAGCTGCTACAACCTTTTGAAAGAAATTGTTTTCCATAGGTGGTAGATGAGCTGAACTTTCTGATGTAAGTTGAATTGCACAATTGTGATTAAAAATGGAGGTTCCACAGCTGTCATCTATTTATCAAGAAAACTAGTATGTGACTTCGCTGCAGAATTTCAAGTAGTCCTCTTAATCTCTGGTATTTGGCAACAAACAGGTGGATTTGGTATTACTGCTGTGGAAACGTTTAAAGTTGATTCTGCATGAATGCTTGAAGAGATAGCACTTTAAACTTGTGGGTCCAGATCATCTTTGTATTTTTGCTTTTGGCAATGCAATTATGTAATTTATAATAGAATTACATAATATACCCTATCCAAAGAATTACCTAAATAACTCTGAGCTACAAGTTAGTTAGAATTGACACAATGAGCCACTGTTTTTGGCAGTATTTATTTTGATATGCTGGTAACCTCTATAAAAGATTTGAGCATCCATTACATCATTGATCTGAGTAGCTAGTCTTATTATTTTAGATACGGGATTGAAGAATTTATGGCTGCAAATTCATATTGAAGAGTTTTCCGATTTACAAAATGAATTGTTCTAATGGAATATTGCTTTTCCATGTCTGTAAGTGCGTTTGATTCTTATCAGTAAATATTAAGGAACACAAGTCCATATCAGTCCTTCAAACGAAGAATTACATACACCCTGGTAATGTCTAAAAGTGAAAAATGCCCAAAAATTGAAATATTTCTTATGCATCGCTAGTACCTGGCTTTGTGTGTTGTGCATCAGCTAGTACTTATCATTAAGCTGATTATTTAGTTGTGCACAGAGTTCTGTATTAACTATTACTTGGATGATTGTCATATTTTCAGGCACGTTAAGGATAAGATACATTAACTAAAATACAACTTCATTTTATTCTCTTTAAAGTGTAGTGGGCCCTCTCCGACTAATAGGAGTGCCCATAGACTCTAATTCGAGAGTAGGTCTTGTTTGCTTCTACAACTCTGTTCAACACATGTGCCATGTAATGGCAGAAAGTTGGGCAAATTCACAAGAACAGAGAGACTGCCTGGACAGTGACTGCACAATGACGAATTATTGAAAAAGCAAATTTTAAAGCGTGCCATTACTCCAAATCAGCATCAGGGATGGGACAGGGGGAGATATTTGAATGAAATCGAAGATCAACTTCAGTTCAACAATAAGGAAGACATGCCAAAGCTAGGTAATGATGATTCATTTATGTTTAATATGCCTTAGGATTGACGTGCAAAAAGACAGAAGCAATGAAATTATTATGCATTCTGAGCAGTTCACTTTGAAAGGAATTAGTGTTTTCATTCTTTACTATGCATTAGAGATCACAAGTTAATTTGATAAGTCAAGAAATCCCTCAGAACTTTGACCTGCGTTCATCCTCGGGTTCAGCGGTTCCCGTTTGAATGTCATTGCTGTGCATCATCTAGTGCCCAGAGACGGATTAAAATATGAATCAAAGCAGAGATCCCATAGTGAATCAATTCCCAGTGGTTTTGAGGTGAAATTCAGAATGTAACTAGATGATTGATGGGGAAAATACAAATGAAACATTAGTGTCGTCAACGGAGTACTGAGAGTGCACCTTTTTGGAGCAGAGTAGAAAGTGCTTTTGGTCTGCATCTTGCCCATGTCATTCATGACTTTACCGTACAAAACAAAACTTGCACTTTCTTCTACTGGGGATTGTTACTTCCCTGACCAAAGAGAAGTATTTTGTTAAACTAATAGCATTAGAGCAGATTTTCTGTGTTTCTCCCACAATAATTACACCATTCTTTAATAATTGAGTAAACTTTGTAGTAGGCCTTTGCTTGTGGGTTTTCCTCCTGAATTTTCCAGCTCATCTGATTTTCATGTTCTGTGTACATGTTTAATTATATGTATTTAAGCCATCCTGAGGTTGTATCTTGTGTGAATTACTTATGTTTTATTTTCTTCTGTGCAAAATACAAATACAGTTTACAGGAGAGAAATGTGCCAGAATGTGTTTACGTAATTAAGCCATCAAAACTTTTGAATAATTAGTGTGTTTAATGGAAGTACATGTCTAAAAATGCAAATACAAGGTGCAACAACAAAATTTCAAGTTGGTCAGCTTCAATAAAAACAGCATAGAGTCATAGAGATGTCCAGCATGGAAACAGACCCTTTACTGCAACTCATCAATGTGAACCGGATACCCTAAATTAATCTAGTCCTTTTTGGCATATATCTCGCTCAAACCTTCCTAAATACATACCCATCCAGATACCTTTTAAATGTTGTAATTGTACCAGCCTCCTCCTCTCAACTCATTCCATACATGCGCCAACCTCTTCGTGAAAATGTTGTCCCTTTGCTCCCTTTTAAATCTTCCACCCCTCACCTTAATCTCTGTCCCCTACCTTCCCATTTGGTTCTGAAGGATTCCTGCCCAAAATATAAGCTGCCTTTTCCCTCCAGAGGCTTTTGTATGTCCACTGTTCCCAGCATTGCTTGTAATCATTTTTTGGGAAATAGAATTAGATTTTATTGTCACGTGTGCTCAAGTACAGGGATGCAAAAGTGTACAGTGCACAATGTCACCATTCCTGGCACCATCTTAGGCACAGAGGTACTTAGGTAGGAAATCTTAGGTACATCTGCCATGGTTTTACTGTGGAAGTTCAGCTATTTATTGGCAGACTGGTGCATTTGAGAAAACTTCTACTTGATTTTAAAAGATGTTTTGATATTGTAACAAATTATAATTTGGTTTATTTGATAGCACTGTTGCTTTGTGCCAGAAGTTGTGTATTTAAATACCATAACATGAATATCTAACCCATTTGAAAACAATGTTGTATTAAGTGAATGTTGAATTAGAATTACCAAATATCTGAAGATAATTAAAGTAGGATTGTATCTTTTATTGTAGCATATTTAAAGATATATGATGCTGTTTGTAATCTAACCAATATTTCAGTCTCAATCAAAAATACCAGAAATGGATAATTGATCGTTCATCTTATTTCCAGTATCTTGCTGTGTGTGATTGACTGCTGAATTTGACAACAGAACAGCAACACTGACCATACTTCAAATATAATTTGTTGTTTTGTGAAGTGTTTTAGAATGTGGTGAAGCTGTGAACTTTTACGCAGTTGCTAATCTTTTCCTTGTACTGCAGTGTTCTCATCTGCCTTTATGATATTCAGCATTCTGCATTTTAATAACTTTCCATTCATACAAATGAGGGGAAAATGAGTTGTGAATGATCACCAAGTGGAAATACAGTAACCAGCTCTGCATTATGATAGTCAAATACTGCAGTAGGTTGAAATGATATTGTTTAAAATCGAAGAATTAGTCATTGCAAAAAACATTTTTTAAATAAGAGTGACCTTTCTAATTGGAGTAATCCAAACCACACAGCCATTGACTGATCAGTAACATATTGACCTTATCAGAATTTCTGCTATGTAGTCAGACAAAGTGTCTTACACTGAAATCCAATTTATATTGACTTGATTGTGTTCTACCATTGCGTGGTAATCCACATTATCTTCCCTACACTTTGTAAAAAGCCCTTCTAAGATGATAGTTTCTGGAGGTCCACATTTAAAATCTCAAACTCTCAGTTCACAGCTCCTTTTTATGTTTAAACCATCCACTGCTATGCATTCTGTTAATTTTTGCCTTTTGTTGAAATGAACCTGCAAGAAAATGTGTTTACATAATCAAGCCATCTAACACTTTGAATAATGAATTTACTGGTGCTATGCGACTTGTTAATAATTGTTCCGTTAAATATCTTTAAAGCTGACGATATCATAAAGGAGGCTGAGCATGAAGTACGTATCTTGTTATATTTTCATAATGGTCTTGTTTGCGTAACCTGGAGGAAAGACTGCTACCTATACCAGTATAGTTTAGCTTTCTTTTTAAGCAGTGATATGTTGTAATCTTAAAAAATGTAGGCAAGATAAGAAGTGGTACATGGAGCAATGACCTAGGTCCTATGCCACTAGTTGGAACTGTCTCACAAAGGGTAGTTTATAACAGAATTGCAAAGATGCTTTGCCTGCAGTCTGCCATCTATTGAAATTAATAATAGAAAATAGCCATTGGCACACCCACAATTTTCCAACAAGCTACGTGCTGGATTAACCCCTCCGAGCCCCAGAAAAAGCAGAGACTGCTCAGAAATTTAGGTCCTGGTTCATGGATATTTGAGGTGAAAATACCAACACCTTGATTTTTCATTGGACTGGATGATATATCCCATGTACTCTTCTTTGGGATTTGTTTCTGAAATAGTTTTTTTTAAATCCAGTTGTCAGAGCTGGTCTCAAAGTCTTTACTGTTTCTAACTGAAATGAATTTGCTTTCCCCAATCTATGCCCGGTTTCCGCTGTGATAACAGTATTGGAGTACTTTAGCTTTTAGATTTTAGTGCTGAAGGGTTAGTAACAAGTTTAAATACCAATGAAGTTCATTTTTAATGGTTAGTGCAAGTATTAGTACCACTGCCAGTTTCTTCTAATAAGCAATTCATCACTTAACCTATTAATTTGAAATGTATGGGCTGAGATGCTTGAACGAAGTATCCTTGAGCCATGCATCTATCTTGATCCGGAAAATAGGCTCGGAACCTTAGGGATGTTGTTTACTGTAAACTGTTGGGAATTGCACTGTAATTCCCCTTTCTATCTTCCCCTACTATAGGTTAGATCTAAAAGCTTACTGTGCAGAAAATATTGAGTCAAGGTCTGTCCTGTTCCTCTAATCAAACTTGTGACAGTCTCTTTATCTTCGATGCTGTTACATTGGATTATGGATTTTTGTGCTTTTACATTTGAATTTAAAATCTGAAGACTAACTACTTGAAAGCAATTGAGAAAAATTGGTGGGGATTCATCAAAGAATTCAACTAGCTTCTACTTTTGTAAGATTTATTATCATGTGGGACGTTAAGTACAATTCAGTAAAGGAGAAGACCAATGTTTACAAAGTGAAAGATACTAACCATAGAGATGAATTGCTTGAGGGGTGTACTATGGCTGTCTAAGATATTAAGAATAAGAATAATAGAATAGCATGAAAACAAAAGGGAACCAACTGGAAATAATCAGGTCAGGCAGCATCGATGGATAGAAGAACAGAATTAACATGTCAGATTAATCTGACATATATTGAAAATGCAGGAAAGTGAAATCAGTCACTCCTTCAAAACTTTTAAATTACTTAATATTAACAGTTCAAATAAGGCTCAAGGATATGTTTTGGATTTAAACCTGCTATTGAGATCATTACATGCGAAGAGAGCTCCCATTTGGAAAGTGAGTTAATTGTATTCATTTGATATTAGGCAGTGCAACAATGAGAGCTTTGGATATGCATTTTAATTGTCACTGATTTAAGCCAACTGTCAAAAAGTCTTTGAATATTAAACCAAATGAATTTTCAGCTCTTGGTTGTATTTTAGCTAATTACAGTTTCCTTTTGTTTTTGCAGTTTGTAGATAAAGTTGGCGAGAGCAACAGCATGGTATAACAGAGACTGGATGGACAACTGCTACAGAAACATACTGTATAATATATTTATAAGGTTTACCTAAGGAAAACATTTCTAAATTTATATTTTACTGAGTTACCTGTGTCGGAACAAATAAAACTTGATAACATTCTTTGTACCAAAATATTTTGTCAGAGAGGAAAGGTGGTCATGGCATTGAATTCTACTCTCTCTCAACCTTTCCTCCCCTCCCAGTTGTTCTGAATGACTTTTCACGTGGAATGCTTGGCGCCACAGCCTCCAGCAGAGAGGGCATGGTCAGCTGGACTGTGGACTGAACCACTACCACCATCAATGCTGCTCATTGATCAGCAGGGAAGAAGTGAGCCTTAAACTTGCTGAGTTGGACTGGATAAGACCAACTGAAAAGAAATGTCTTTATTTAAATCTTGTTTGACAATGGCAAGCAATTTTTGAAATATTAGAAGGACTCTGACTCACCTGGCCATTCTTTTTGGTTTCTCTGTCAAGTAATACAACACTTGAGCGGGCAGACCTTATCCTGTTTATCACTTAAAGATACACGTGTGGCTGATCTTGATCTTTTAGATAAAAGTAAACAGTTTTCATTCCCAATTGTCTTATCCTCATTTGTCTGTCTCTCTCTGTTATGTTTGATCACTTCGCTGTCTTTTGTGTTATACTTATATCTTTTTATGTGAAAGATCAGGTTAATGATGAGTTTTTATCTTTTGAGACTGCCTCACTTGGCAGGGATTTTGTGCAAACTAACATGTCTGATGTATTATGTACCTTTAGCAGATGGTGATTACAGTTATTAAAGCAGATTTTTTTTTAAGAAAGTGTCTTTTCAAACATGAGCATTTTTCTTGGTGTTAAACTAATGTAAATAAATGTTTGAAGCAAATTATTATCACTTTTTTTTTTATCAAAATGTTCCCTTAATATGACTTCACTTGTGACTGTGAGTTGCTAAAACTGAATATCAGTATGTTTTGCTTATTTATGTAGATTTGTGTAAGCCCTGTACTTATCTGCCAATGGGAGGAAAGTTATTTTTTAATAAGTTCTAAAAATAACACTGTCTTCAAATGGCTTAGGTATTCTTGACAAAAGAAATTCTATAATGGAAATTAAACTTTGTGATCTTTTTAGAGACAGAGATTAGTATCATCCAAACTGGTTATCAGAACTTCTGAAATATTGGAAAGTCTAATGTTAAAAATTATATTGAATCTTTGCCATAAGAATGCCTGTTGCCCCCCTAATTTCTAAAATGAGACAATATGGAAAACCCGAGTTGCTGGTCTAATGTTCATAATCTAAAGTAGAATTTATGCATGTGCTTTCATAAGGAACTGTCTAAGGTGCTAATTTGACCTGAATGCACCCAAGATAGTGTACTTTATGGGGAAAAAAAAATCATTTTTTCTTTAATTTTTTTTAGCAGAATTCAGGTTGAGTATGATTCTGTACAATATACCAAAACAATACTGCAATTTAAAGTACTAATTTCAGCCCAATGTTCATGGAATATATTGGCAATGTTTAGGGCAGCTGCTGAACATGTTAAGAATTGCACTTTTTTTTTGTACCCTGCTGCTGGTCTTGAGAGCAGAAGTAACAACATTGTGCATCCTTTGTGACTGTGCCCAGACTTAGAAGTTCTGTCATTTTTCTAAATTGCGGAAAGAAAATTTTTTTAAAAATGATGGGTGTCCATGATTTTCTCTTGTACTGAAAAGTTTGCATCTATCTATTATACCAATCCATCCAAACATATACTTCCCACTGAACAATTTTTTTTGCATTGATTTTTAATAGATTGTAGATCAGAAGTCAGCAAACATTAGTGTGAATACTGTTTTCCATTTTATGACTGTGCAAGTCTTTCTGCTGTGTCACGTGTGTTTAAAGAAATCCTAAATTCGGAAGACAGACGTTATCCTGACTTATATGCACCATGTTAAATTTAATGTCACTAGGTTTGTGGAAACATAACTCTCCGGGCCAGCTCGTCATTCAAATTCATTTTAAAAATCATTTAGTCATAGAGATATACAGCACGAAAACAGACCCTTCAGTCCAACTCGTCCGGGCCAACCAGATATTCTACATAAATCTGGTCCCATTTTGCCAGCATTTGGCCATATCCCTCTAAACTCTTATCTATTCATATACCCATCCAGATACCTTTTAAATGTTACATTTGTACCAACCTCCTCCATTCCTCTGGCAGCTCATTCTACATATGTACCACTCTCTGCATGAAAAAGTTGTCCCTTAGATCCCTTTTAAATCTTCCCCCTCACACCTTAAATCTATGGCTTCTGGGTTTTGACTTCCCCCATCCTGGGGAAAATACCTTGTATATTTACCTGTATCCATGGCCCTCATGATTTTATACACCTATACAAGGTCACCCCTCAGCCTCTGACACTCCACAGAAAAATAGCCCCAGGCTACTGTCTCTAGGTCAAACACTCTAACCCTGACAATTTTCTTGTAAATCTTTTCTGAACCCTTTCTAGTTTCACAACATCCTTCCTATAGTAGGGAGGCCAGAATTGCACACTGCATTCCAAAAATGGCCTAAACAATGCCCTGTATAGCCGCAACATGACCTCCCAATTCTCATATTCAATGCACTGACCAATAAAGGCAAGCATCACAAATGCCTTCTTCACTACCCTATCTACCTGCAACTTGAGAATCAAGCATTCTTGTCTGAGCAAGCCTTGAGGAAGGTGGATACTTGTGTAAATTTATCTGTTGCAAATTTGTATTAGATTTTCGAAGGTCTTGACTAGAACTGTGCTGAATTGTTTTGCCAAGTTAACTAGAATAAATATTGACAAAGGTATGGGTCTGCAATACTTAATACCAGGTGAAAATATTTAATTATGAAGTGGTATTCTGAAAATACTTGAGTCCAATTTATGTAGCTTGCCTGTTGAGTTTGTCGCCTAAAGATGGGATTGATCACTAACGAGATATTGTAACTATAATACAGTTTGACAAATTGCTGAACACGGAGAAAAAGAAGTGTTTCAATATAACCATTTAAGAAATCAGTTTAACCCCAAGCCACTGCTCTTCATCTGTTAATTAGATCTGGATTTAAAGCAAGCATGATATTTTTTGAATACAAGCATACAATTTTCCAATTGATAATAAGATTCTGTAGAAGTCTTTTGTATGATATTGGATTTTTTTTTTTGTAGTACAATTCCTAGGCCTGTCATCTTGTTGTCTACTTGTACTATAAAACAGTAACTTGCTCCATGGTGGGACTGTCAGTAGGCAATTGCAAGTGGTGTTAGGACCATCAGCCACAGTCATGATGTTGAAGAGGATGTTATTGGACGTTTTTGGAAGTTAGGAGATGGAAAGTGTATTAGAACCGTTTAACAAGAACTCCTAAGTATGGGAGACTGATGTCTGAATGCTGAACTATTGATTTGAGAGAGATGTGAGTACGGTAAGTCAAGCTGAGAAGGAGGAGAATGCAAACCGGAACCCCGATTTGCAGCAGGCTGCGTAGGAGACATCTTTAAATGTGAGTAAGGATTTGGCGATCTCTGGGGTGCCGTGAGGCAGTGGAGGTTGGCAAGGATAGTTTCTTGACCTTTAGTACAAGACTTATTTACAGGATAGGATGAAATTGGTGGAGTAATAAAGGTGGAGGCCTTTGAGAACTTAAACCCTAGGAAAGGATAAAGACTGAGATTCAGCAAACGTGAAGTTAGGACGGAGGCACGTGAGGTTGCAGAGGATATCTCTGGTCCGATGTTGGGTTTGTGCACCATTCAATTGAAATTCAGAATACATGCATAAACTATGGAACTCTAATTCAATTTGACCAGACTGAGGCAGAAGGCTTTTATCTTGCCATTGTTTGACCTGTAGAAAATACTCATCTATTACAGCTATTGAACTGAGACAAAAACATAGGGTTACATTTTAAGGTTATGGCAGAGGTAGAAAGTTGACTGATTAACCTCCAGCTACCTGACCCATAGACTCTAGAAGTCTCATCCTAAGTATCTCTGCCTCTCTACCTCTTCTTGAAGATCAGTCCATGTCTTTGACCAAGCATTTGGTCACATGTCCTCAGTTCTGTAGTTCCGTTCCAAATGTTGTGCCTTGGGCAATTTTTTTCTTGTTAGAAGTGCTTTATAAAGGCCATTGTTGTATGCAGACATGCCAACTTGGAAAATTGGCAAATGCTGACAGAACAAACAAGGCAGCCACAGGTGAAGCATCAGGGATCTATGTAGATGAATCAGAGCGAAAATATAGATGACCTTGGCTGATCATCATTTCAGATTTAATAATACCACCATTTCATTCCCTTGACTTCTACATGGAATAAACTGATTGCTTCAAAATAATTAATAGCAGTGATGAATTTAGATGTAAATCATTTTTTCTTGGGCCAATTAGCAGCATTTGAAATTTGGAAATAAAAGTAGGTTGGTAAATGTGAGCTGAACTACATTGCTTGGATTTGTGAACCAAAATTTTTGATAATAGTCCGACAACATACACAAACTTCTGCACTGTCAGTCTCTGTCCTGACCCAACTGCAGCCTAGGGGCAGATGTGTGATGACCTACGTTGAAGGTATGCTGATTTTAACAGGTATTATTTCTGGATATATTTTGAAGTGATTAAAGGAGTTTGTATGACTGAAATAATTGTATGATGGATTACTGATGAAGGGTCACCCCCATGTTTTAGCCTGTTTTTTTTCACACTGAACATGTTGCTGTATTTTTCAGTAGTTTTCTGGTGTGAGGCTAATAATTGTTATTGGTTATAGCATACATCACATGCACCTCTTATATTCCTCCATTATTTTAATGGGGTTAGTCTATTTGAAATGAAACCGAGGATATCAGTAGATGTCATTAGTAATTTCTGTCTATGATTCCTCTGACTGGAAATAAACATTTGAATTGAATTCTTAATGTGTGAAATCTTGATTTGCAAGAATAAATGGCTGCATTTAATGGTCTTTAAATACCAGATTGGAGATAAAGTTCTTAGAATCCTACAGCGTGGAAGCAAGCCATTCAGCCCATCGAGTCCACACTGACCCTCCGAAGAGTATCCCATCCAAACCCCCACCCAATCCCCGTAACCCTGCATTTTCCATGGCTAACCCATCTAGCCTGCAGATCCCTGCAGACTCTTGGCAATTTCGTACGGCGAATCCACCTAACTTGCACAACTTCAGACCATGGGAGGAAACTCACACAGACACAGGATGAACGTGCAAACTCCACCCTGACAGCCACCCGTAGGTGGAATTGAACCCCTAGCGCTGTCAGCCACCGTGCCATCCCACCTCTTCGTATGATAATGTAGTGGTTGTTTTATATGCATTTCATAGGAGTTCATATCTCAGTGACCATTTGAAAATTTAAATTCTGTTTTTAGATTAAAAAATCATAAAAGCTATCCTGTATGAGTAAAATTGAATACCAGCTGTTTTACTATCGTAAAAATCCTAGCTACCCTATTAATTTCATTCAGGGTAGGAAATCTGCCATTCCTTTCCCTATCTGGCCTCCGTCTCTTGTCCAACACTCTAATCTATTTAACTTTGCACTGTTCTCCAAAGTGGCCTAGCAATTTAGAATGGGCAATAGATGCTGAGGATATATTTTCACAAAAACTATGACCCTGTCTTTCCCCATCATTGTTTATAGCTTTACTAAAGATTGTGGTTCTATCCCTCATGAAAGGATGGTAACAAAAGGATTATGAGAACACATTGCTTCTCTTACAAAAAAAACATTGTTCACAAATCTGTTGACTGCCCACCTCAAGCATAATATTGCATTGTAGTAAAGTCTTTACTCAATACCTTTAAAAGGAATTAGTAAAGCTGTGTGAGATTCCTTGACAATTCCACAGTAGCCTTTATCTCAAGTGTGAGCAGTTCAGGAAGTAATTATAACTGTGTGAAACATTGATCATTGGTTAGGCCTGTGTAAGAGGCTGTGAAGAAAGGTATTCTTCCCCCAAAAGCTGTTCTCTCAGAACAATAATAGCCAAACTTGTAATTGTGATTCCCAACCTATTGTTTTGTTTTGAATTATTTCTGCCACACATTTATGTGTAACTGACAGGCATAAAGTAATATTGAATTGTTCTATTTATCCTTGAGCCCATCGTTCATTCAATCTAATTGACCCAGGCACCTCAGTGAGTGGAGTAGGAGGGGAGCTGCGTTTTTCCTGCAGAGTGACAGCATCTAGATATGAAAGAGAGATGGTGGCCAGTACATGGCAAGGTCTGTATTGGAACATAAACAGACAGACTTGTATTCACCAGTGGCAGGATGGTGGTGTCATAACTCCTACAGTGGGTGGCACAGTGGTTAGCACTGTTGCCTCACAGCGCCAGAGACCCAGGTTCAATTCCCGCCTCAGGCGACTGTCTGTGTGGAGTTTACACATTGTCTGCGTGGGTTTCCTCCTTATTACTACATCAATATATTCAGCTATATGTTTCAATGAGGTCCACTCATTCTTCTAAGTGCCAGTAAATCCAGACCCAGTCAATCCAATCTCTTTTCATACACCATCCCAGGAATCATTCTGGGAAACCTTTACTTGAGTTCTTTAATGGCATGTTTTCTTCCCCTTTTGGTAGAAGACCAAACTTGGTATTAAAAAAAAACAAGGCCCTGTACAGATATGGTAAGACTATTCTGCAATGAAGGCCAACATACTGTTTGTCTTGCTAACTGTTTGCTGCACCTCTGCCTGCTTTCAATGACCAGCCCATGAGAAGAGCCAGGTCCCATTATGTAGAGTCACAGAGTCATAGAAATGTCCAGCATGGAAACAGACCCTTCAAGTTCAACCCGTCCATGCCGACCAGATATCCAAACCTAAGCTAGTCCCACTTGCCAGCACCTGGCCCATATCTCTCCAAACTCTTCCTATTCATATACCCACCCAGATGCCTTTTAAATGCTGCAATTGTACCAGCCTCCACCACATCCTCTGGCAGTTCATTCCATACATGAACCATGCTCTGCATGAAAAAGTTGCCCCTTAGCTCTCTTTTACGTCTTTCCCCTCTCACCCTAAACCTATGCCCTCTAGTACTAGACTCACCCACCCCAGTGAAAAAACTTTGTCTATTTATCCTATCAATGCCCCTCATGATTTTATAAACCTCTATAAGGTCACCCCTCAGCCTCCGACACTCCAGGGAAAACAGTCCTAGCCTATTTAACGTCTCCCTATAGCTCAAATCCTCCAACCCTGGCAACATCCTTGCTGGTCTTTTCTGAACTCTTTCAAGTTTCACAACATCTTTCCAATAGGAAGGAGACCAGAATTTTTTTTGAACGTAAACAATAACTTTTTCTGTCAGTTTGTCATGTGCCTGCTAGAGGTCTGGAAAAACTGGTGAAGGTTTACCACCGTCCGCTTCAGACATAATTTCAACAAAGAAATCAGAGATTAGTCCTTGCAGTTTTCCCTTCTGACTCAGATTGTTGTGAATTTAGCTATATTCGATTTTTCTCCTTATAATTTAGTCTATTGCTTTAGATGGGAGATTAACAGGATTAAAATACAAATCAATCTTCATTTTATTTCATGGGATTATACATTGTTGGCCTTGATATGATCTAGTAGCTTGGCTACTGTATTGGGTTAGGAGCCACATGTGGGCCAGATAAGGTAACATCAGATTTTCTTCCCTAAAGTACTCATGAACCAGCTGGGCCTCTACAACAATCGATGATATTTCATGGACACCATTGCTGTTACTATGTTCATATTGCAGATATATTCATTTAGTTTAAATTTCACCAGCTGCCATTTGAACCCACACCACCAGCTAGTTAACGTGGGCCTTCAGAGTAGAGTAGATTAGATTAGATTACTTAGTGTGGAAACAGGCCCTTCAGCCCAACAAGTCCACACCGACCCGCCGAAGCGCAACCCACACAGACCCATTCCCCTACATTTACCCCTGCACCTAACACTACAGGCAATTTAGCATAGCCAATTCACCTAACCTGCACATTTTTGGACTGTGGGAGGAAACCGGAGGGGTTCCAGACAAAGGATTATGGTTTCAGATATTCTTTGTATGCCATTTCTGATTGAGATGGGGAGAAATGTCTTCAGAGTGGTGAATGTGTGAAATTTTCTATCCAAGGCCAAGTCACTGGATATATCTAAGAAAGAAATAAACTTTGTTTTAAAGATGTGGGTGTACTGTACCTTTGAGAGTTAAAAGCTAGCAGTGACAGCACCAGGTGTTCTCAATAAGATACAATGTAATATGTACTCCAGCTACTGGGGTAGCTGGTTGCCTGGAAACCACAAAATAGATTTGAATTAGGCCAATCAGTTTAAATTACACCCCAAAAAATGCCAAACTCCAATCCAGTTTGAATTTAGTATATTGACAATCTTAAAAGCCAATGACACAATCCGATGCTTTGGGAGGTATAAGACCGGGGAAAATTGAACAGTTGGGAGGAGAACTGCCAAGCTACCAGCATGTAAGGACTGCCCGAAAAGTAGCTCTCATAAAGGTACCTTTATTGATCAGTAATCTCTGAAGCAGAATCCCTAAGTAGAAGGAAAGAAGACAGGAATACAGAGAAAACTGAAAGCTGCCTGGTTTTAAGATAAGAAGTTTTGTCTCGTGAATCTTAATTGGGTGTATCATCGGACTAGTATTATAGAGGGGAAAATAAAACATAGGTTAGAGGAAGGAGTTGTAAATAGTTGTTAGTTAGTTATTCTCTGTTATACTTTAAGAAATAAAGTTGTTAATTTTTACTTTAAATAGTTCTTGAACTTTTGAATTTTCACAGATTACTGCATTGGATAAATCTTTTCTGTGTTGCTGGTTTTAAATAAGCAAGAGGGTTTACTGTACATTGTAACAGTTTCTAGGGGCTAAAGGTGGCAAAGGATATGGGGACAGAGAATGAGTATGATGTTGAGATAGAGAATCAGCCATGATCATGTTGAAATATGAAGTGGACTTGATGGGCTGAATGGCCTAATTAGAGTCATAGAGATGTACAACACAGAAAAAGACCCTTCGGTCCAACTCGATATCTGCCAACCAGATATCCTAACCTAATCTCATCCCATTTGCCAGCACTTGGCCCATATCCCTCTAAGTCAAGATTACAGTGGTGCTAGAAAAGCACAGCAGGTCAGGCAGCATCCAAGGAGCAGGAAAATGAACATTTCGGGCAAAAGCCCTTCATCAGGAATGAGACTGGAAGCCTTGGGGGTAGAGAGATAAATGGAAGGGTGTGGAGCTGGGGAGAAGGTAGCTGAGAGTGCAATAGATGGATGGAGGTGGAAGTGAAGGTGATAGGTCAGAGGGTGGAGTGGATAGGTGGGAAAGAAGATTGGCAGGTAGGACATGTCATGAGGACTGCCAAACCTGCGCCCACACCTCCCTCCTCACCTCTGTCCAAGGCCCCAAAGGATACTTCCACATCCAACAAAATTTCACCTGCACTTCCAAACATGTAATTTATGTATCCATTGCTCCCGATGCAGTCTCCTTTACATTGGGGAGACGGAATGACTTCTCGCTGAGTACTTCAGAGAACATCGCCAGGACATCTACACCAATCAACACCACCGAACATTTCAACTCCCCCTCCCACTCTGCTGAGGGCATGCAGGTCCTGGGCCTCCTCCACTGCCACTCCCCCACCACCCGACACCTGGAGGAAAAATGCCTCATCTTCCGCCTCAGGACCGTTCAACCCCATGGCATCAATGTGGACTTCACCAATTTCCTCACTTACCCTCCCCCCACCTTATCCCAGTTCCAACCTTCCAGCTCAGCACCGTCCTCATGATCTGTCCCACCTGTCAATCTTCCTTCCCACCTATCTGCTCCACCCTCCTCCCTGACTTATCACCTTCACCCCACCTCCATTCACTTATTGCATCTCAGCTACCTTCCCTTCAGGCCCAGCCCCCTCCCATTTATCTCTCCACCCCTGAAACTTCCAGCCTCACTCCTGATGAAGGGCTTTTGCCCAAAACATCAATTTTCCTGCTCCTCCGTTGCTGCCTGACCTGCTGTGCTTTTCCAGCACCACTCAAATCTTGACTTTAATCTCCAGCATCTGCAGTACCCACTTCTGCCATATCCTCCCAAACCCTTCCTATTCATATACCCATCCAGATGCCTTTTAAATGCTGCAATTGTATCAGCCTCCACCACTTTCTCTGGCAGCTCATTCCATCTCACTATTGTAGATTTACAGCAAGGCTACACTTAAAATCTATTCACTTATCTGTCTCTGTGCTGTGATCTCTCTCACACAGGTTCCTCCAAGATCAGTTGTGAATGTCACTGTTTGTTAAGTTTTCCTAGATGCATTCCGATGTCCAGTGATACCTGAATTCACCAGCAAAGGCAGTAACTGCACAAGTTCACTGCTGTGTCAATTAGTAGTGTAGATTTCTCTCTCTCTCTCTCTCTCTCTCTCTCTCTCCTGCACTAACCATATGCTGCCTATTGTCTGTCCTTCTCCCTTTTAAAAGTGCCGTTGTTTTGACTTTTTTCTCCAAAGTTCCAAAACAATGCAACAGCATATAAATGAGCAATTGCTGCTCCTGGAATTCCAGGAAATCACCTCCAACACCTAAAATACCTCAAAAAAGAAGCAACTCTTAAAGCCAGAATTTTTTCCCATCCTCCATCTTGAATTGCCTTCTACTCCTAATTCCAACATTTCTATGTATCCAAAAGTATTGTTATTCACTTTAAAGCTTAGGTTTGGACAAGAAATTAGGGCAGCACAGTGGCTCAGTGGTTAGCACTGCTGCCTCACGGCCCCAGGTTCGATTCCAGCCTCGGGCGACTATCTGTGTGGAGTTTGCACATTCTCCCTGTGTCTGCGTGGGTTTCCTCCGGGTGCTCCGATTTCCTCCCACAGTCCAAAGATGTGTAGGTCAGGTGAATTGGCCATGCTAAGTTGCCCATAGTGTTAGGTGCATTAGTCAGAGGGAAATGGGTCTGGGTAGGTTACTCTTCGAGTGTGGACTGGTTGGGCCAAAGGGCCTGTTTCCACACCGTAGGGAATCTAATCTAATCTAAACAATAGTCATATATATTTTTTTTCTACGTTGGGATGAGAAGATGTAATACTGAGTGAGGTTCCTCCATGGATTGGTGTTGAGACTACCGTTGTTTCTAATTTATGCCTGTGGCATGGTCTCAGAAGTCCATTAGAAGTTGTTCAAAATTGTGATGGAATTATATTAGAGTTTGAAGGGGTGGGGACTGGGAAAAAAAGGAGGCACCTCAAAATATGTTAGACAAAACGTGTAAGTGGGAAGGCAAATAAAATGAAGTGCAGAAATCTGCACATTTGGAAAGAAAAGTTTCAGAACAGCTATACTCAAATGGTATTGAAGCAGCAAAGAAATGTTGAAAGGCATCCAGGAATTTTAGACTTGATGCTCCATGTCCCCAGCCAATGTACAATACCAGTCAACAGAATTAATGGAACTCTTGTATCATCTATAATTATCTTGTGTTAATCCTAGTAGTCTGTGGAATTACTAGTGGGTTAGACTGAGCAGAATGACATGAATGTGAGATGGTAACATATGAAAGACGATGAATCAAGATGGAAATTGTGATGGTAATTTCCATTCATTGAAACATGGAATGGTCAATGATAACTTGGCTCAAGAGAAGTGAGATTCTCTGTGAATTAAGAGTTTTGCATTGATGGTGCTGCAGTGAGTGAACTATGTTATTCACAATAAAACTTTATATTTGGTTTATTTTAAATTATTTTGTCTTTTGGCACATTACTGACAGTTCCCTTATCTATATTTTTAAAAAAAGGTCAAAGCAGTTCTGCTGTAGGGAAAAGTTTCATTTATCCTAATAGCAGTTGACATTTTTGATTTCTGAACATTGCATATGCCTCCCTGCTTCTTTGGAATGAGCAATTATAGCCACAATAAAAAAAAGTTATTTGTTTCTCTTCATCAATGGATGTCTTAACCTGTTCTTGTATCTTAGTGGACCAGCACAGTCCTGCATTCAGTAAAGTTCAATTTGCCCTTTATATAAAGATTATTATTTTAAATTCAAAATTCGCCTGGGAATTTGAGTATGATATTGCAAAGAGTTGGTCCTGGCTGACAATATGACCAACTCAGTTGTGCTCTGTGGTAAAGAGGTGGTGATCAACTAGGAGAAAGTGAGGACTGCAGATGCTGGAGACCAGAGTTGAAAGATGTGGTGCTGGAAAAACACAGCAGGCCAGGCAGCATCCGAGGAGCAGGGGAATTGACGTTTCGGGCATAAGCCCTTCTTCAGGAAAGAGGTGGTGCTCACTTTATGCTTTACTGACTTTCACTGAGTTTGTCCATGAAAAATTCTTTTGTTTCAGCATCAGTTTTAGTGTGACACACTTGACAAATAAGTTAGACTCCAAACCAGAAGAATAAAGCAGGAAATTTAAATTTGATTGAATTGATGTGCAAAGCAAGATTACAATGGCATAATGCGAATGAGGTTTATGGAAAAATGAGACAGAGAAGCTAAGAAAATGTTACTTTCTTTAAAAAACTTGATTAATTCTTCTGAAGGATTGCAATTCTATACTTGTAAACATTATTGTCTGTGGCTCAAGAGGTTATTCAGTTGTAATTGTCACTTATCACAACATTAAATTTCCATGCCTTAGCCCAAATTTTTCAGATTTTGAAGTGTGGAAAGAGTGAACAAATACAACAGTTTCATGCTATTTCAGACAAAATCCCACGGCAATTAGAAGTAAAAGCAGAGGTGGTCCATAAATCATTTCAAGCATGTTCCGACATTCAATAAAATCATAGTTGATCCTTGGAATTCAGCACTACTTACCTGTCTGATTCCCACATCTCTATTTCTTTCGAGGGCAAAGTTCTAAAGATCCCAACTATGAATGTGTTTGATAAACCGCTTCCTCTAGGGCTGACAATTCCAAAGATTCACAAGCTGCTGAATAAAAATTTATTTTCCTCAACTCAGTCTGAAACAGCTGATCCCTTTCTCCAGAAACTGTGTCTGTAGTCAGGGAAACATCCTCTTAACTTTTACCCAGTCAAGCCTTCCGAATCATTATGTTTCAATTAGTTTACCTTATTCTTCTGAAAGTATATAGATTCATTCTAAAAAAGGCAGGTGGATGAGTGACCTCCAGGAAAAGTCGGAGAGGGAGGCAGGTAGTGCAGGAGTCTCCTGTGGTTATCCCCATCTCAAACAAGTTTTGGACAGTGTAGGGGGTGGTGCACTGTCAGGGAAATGTAGCGTGAACAGCCAAGTTTCTGGTACTGAGACCAGCTCTAATGTAACAAGGGGTATGCCAGGGGTTCCAAGTGATCGATTGTGATAGGGGACACTCTAGTAAGAGGCACAGACATCCGTTTCTGTGGCTGACAGTGAGAAATCAGAAAGGGGTGTTGCCTCCCTGGAGCCAGGATCAAAGGTGTCTCGGAGGGGGTGCAGAATATTCTCAAAGGGGAGCGAGACCAGCAGGAGATCGCTGTACACATTGGAACTAATGATGACATAGAAAGTGAAAAAGACAAGATTCTGAGGAAAAAATATTGAAAGCTAGGCAGGAATTTAAAAAGTAGGTCCTCAAGGGTGGTAATATTTGGATTACTCTCGGTGCCATGGGATTGTGAGAGTAGGAATAGGAGGATAGAACAGATGAATGTGTGGCTGAGGACCTGGTGCATGGGAGATGGATACACATTGTTGGATCATTGGAATGTCTTCTAGGATAGAAGTGACCTGTACAAGAAGGACAGATTGCATCTGGGGCAAGTGGGGAGAACTCTATCACACCCCTGATTTGTGCCTTGTAGAGGACGGACAGGCTTTGGGGAGTCAGGAGGTGAGTTCCTCACTGCAGTATTCCTAGCCTCTAAACTGCTCCTACAGCCACTTTATTTATGTGGCAAATCCAGTTGAGTAATTCTGGTCAATGCAAACCCCCAGAATGTTGATTGCAGGGATTTGGGGACGTTGATCCCATTGAATTTAAAGGGGTGGTGGTTAGAATTTCTTTTCTTGAAGATGGTCACTGCTTGGCATTTGTGTGGCATGAAGATTACTTGCCACTTTTAGCCCAAACGTGAATATTGTTCAGGGCTCGTAGAGGAGATAATTGAATTGACCAGTTATAAATAGGAAATAGGTGTTACTGTATTCTTTCAAATAAGTGGATTTATTACCCATCCTTAATTGCTTTTTGATAGCACTTAGGAGTCAGTCATGTTGCTGTGGGTCTGAATTCACATGTAACCCAGACCAGGTCAGGGCAACAAATTTGCATTAATAATCATTTAGTAGTACAAAACTTGAGTATTTCTGACAAGGACATACTTTATTGAAACTTTTGTATCCTGAAGAATGAACCAGAATTTGGCTGTCATCTATTTTGTGGAGTTGGAACAGACAATGTGGTGTCTTTCTGTCTACAAAGAACGTGGCCCAGTGTATTAATATTTGTAAAAATTAAAGGTAAAGTTGTCATGGTCCTACTGGACCACAGAACTACTCTCATTAAAGAGAAGCAACAAGTAGTAGATTAAACCGAGGGTCACCATCTCAGGCAAGGGGAAAGGTTGAAAAGGAAAGTCCTTCTGATAACATCAGCAGGCACAGGAATTGAACCCACCCTGTTGGCATCATGCTGCATTGATTAATACATGTAGCTTCATTGCACTGCAAGCCCAACTGACAATCTTAAATTTGTTGTCAGAGTAATTCCTTGCACCAATTAGAGAATAATGTTAGAGACTAAGTTGCAGATTTTGCAAGCACAGGATGCTTGGTACAATCACTACTTTACTTCTGCAAATATCTGAAGGGATATGCTGTTTGCTACAATGTACAGACCAGATACCTAGTATAACACTGACAATGAAATTCATATACCACATTGCTCATTTAGGGGATAAGTAGAGCATCTTTTTAGCTTGACTGCTTTAGAATTGTTGCTTTTCCCTTTGAATTGGTATTCTTCTGAATTGTCCTGGTGAGTATGAGATAAAAACATTTTGACAAAATATATATATATTTTTAGCAGTGCTCAAATTTCCATTAGTGAATCAGATATTGCCTGTGATAATTGATGATAGTTGCAGTCTTTTACCGATTTAGCTTTTCATTCCATATTTTCTTTTTGGTTAATTCATTGAATTCAAATTCCACCAGACTTGAACCTCTCTCCCTACTTCATTAATTAATTGGCTGCAAAGATCTTTGAGATGCCCTGCAGACATGAAAAAGTAATATACATGGAAGTTCTGGGTTACTGAAATATCAGAACCATACACACAGAAGGGAAAAGAAGTAGCTTTAAATGAAGCCACAAATATTGCTGTACAACAACACTCACATTATACAAAGTGAATTTGTTGAATTAAAAGCTATTTGTCACAGGAAGAATTAGGTTGATAGAAATTTGACAGCAAACCGGAAAGTAAATAGATCAGACTATAATACTTTTACAGTGGACAGAATAAATACATAAGGAAGAAGAGTAGCAAACTTAGTAAAGGAAACCAGATGCTGTTGAAAGTATACAAGAATAAATTCAAATAAAGTCACTTATTAGAGAACAAAAAATAATAACGAAATGTTTTTAATAGTGGGGTTTTGCTACAGATTTCACAAGGGAGAGAAAATAGATTAAGACTAATTATATTGTTCTCAGAAATTTTGATTACTAACATTGATTGGGAAGGGAGTAAATAGAAAAACTGGAATGGAACTCCTACAATAGGCACAAGATTCTTCCCTCAAGGAGAGTGTTCAATGGTAGAGGATTTGTCTAGTAACATCTAAAGAAACGTGATAGATGAGTTACATGTAGGCAAAGTCTCAGGGCTAATGATCACAATATGGTACAGATTGATATTCAAGTAAAAAGGGAAAAGGTTAGCATACAAGCAAGGGACCTCCAATGCGATATGGACAGATTACAGAAATATGAAAAGTAAATTATTTGAAATTAGATGGAAAGAGAAATGGATGTGCAGGACTGCAGCTTTACATTTTTTATAAAGGAAGTGAGATGTTTGTATGTTATTTTAGCAAAGGAGACTACTTCAAGTTTTCAGAATACCATGGATAAGTAAAAAAATTGAAGATAAAATTGAAAAGGGCATAGTGGGCCTATAAATTCCATAAAGGTTTGAAAGAATACAAGAGAACAAAGAAATTGATAGAGAACTAGGGTTTTTACAAGGAAAAAAACTCATGAAGATGAATTATAAAATTAAACCTCAACTGAATATCAATCTATACAATAACTGTCAGATGTGCTGATCAAATTAAGGAATCTTTTATTTAAAGTATTATTTTTAAAAAAGTTTACAATAAGGAAATGTTAATAATTCAAACAAGAAGAACGAAGGTACGCTGTCAGATACATTTTGTTTTTCTGAACAACTATGAAGAAAATGTATTTCCTTTACAATTTCAAGTACCTTTGTCTTGTTACTCATAATGATTTTAATTTCTGAACAAACTTTTCTGATCCATTTACTAATTGTCCACATTCTGTTTATTTGTATACATAGAAAAACAAAAGGTACAGAAGGTTTGAATGTTCTTTGAGCAGTAAAGTGTTCCAAATTGTTTATACTTGCCAACGTAAACTGTCAGATTCTAGGCACATCACTACCATTATCCTTTAGGGATCTGCAAAGGTCAATCCTAATTGTATTAGCTTCAGAAAAATACATTTCTGTCAAAACATGAATTGGCTGTATAGTTTTTTTTAAAAATCAGCACTGACTACCTTACAAAGTTACGCAAGTACCTTTGTGTCTGATATTTAATGTTATATGATGGATGTGTTTGTCAAATATGTGGGCTCATTTACAGGATCAAAATTGCAAGCAGTCTGAAGTAGTTCATGCATAGAAAGAATGTTAAATATTCTTTAGTATTGCTTTTAACAAACTGCTGGTTAATAATGGTGAAGGTATTACGTTTTTTTTTTATTCAGCTTTACCAATGGCATTTGTTTTTCATAAAGTGAGGAATAATTTAACTATAATTACCTGGCATAGCTTAGCTCTTTGTGCCGTTCTAGAAAGAAAGGAAAATCTTGAGGTGTTACGGCCAATAAAGTGTTGTACTTTCAAAATACCACCATTACTAGCATGTGTTATTCTAATTTGGGTAGTCCATTGTCACCAATCCTCCTTTTTCTATGTGGAATCTAGGACCTGACTAATTATCAGTGGTAGAGGATAGACCACTGGTGAGATTAGATGTCGGATCCAATTGTCTTACATAACATTGTTGCATGACAGTAATAGGTACATATTACACTAACATGCTAGGCATAATTATTTAAGGGGGTTTGGTTAACTCAGTTAGCTGGATGGCTGGTTTGTGATGAAGAGTAATGCCAACAGTATTGGTGCAATTCCCAATCTGCTGAGGTTCTCAACTTCACTCCTCACCTGAGGCATGGTGAATCACCAGTTAAGCCACCATCATTCTTTCTAGTGACAAAGCAGTGCCATAGTCTTCTAGGACAATGCAACTTTTATAATTACTCAGGCCTCTGAGAAGCTATTCAGGTAGTCATACAGAACTCAACTATGTCTGTATTGTGTATTGTCATCAGTTTGGGTGGAGCTCAGTGTTATGTGAACATTAGTTCCTAGAGAAACATGACCTTATGTGACATAAAGGCATTCATTTACATATCACATTTAACACTGAAAAACATCCCAAGGTGCTTTGGGCTAGAATTATCAACAGAATTTAGCAGCAAGCCACAATGTAAGGTGACAGCACAAATGATCAAAAGCTTGGTCAAAGAGATAGGGTTTAAATCCTAAAGGATGAAATGTAAATATTGGATAAGACGCTTTTGGTGAGGAAATTCCAGAGCTCTGGGACCTAGGCAACTGAAGTAAATGTGCCAATGACACAACATTGAAAGCTGGAATGTGCAAGAGACCTGAGTTTGCAAAGACTAAGGATCTTGTGGTTCACAAGTTGGAGGAGGTGATGGATACAGGGACATTCAAGGTTACAGGGGGGATTTAAACTGAGAAACTCATTTCGTCAGGACAGCAGGAAACCTTGCCTACCACCTCCTTACATTGCCATGGGATCTTATGAATCTCCCTAATAAGACAAACTGATTGGACCCCTCTCCCAAACGATAGCATTTTCAACAGTTCAGCTCTGCTTCAGTACTTTTTTTGAATGTCAGTAATGAAGACCAGGAGCCCTGGTCAATATTCCATAACTGATCAGGGGCCTTGAGGTCAGCTGTCGTGTCCCTACTCACATCAACTAACTCGGTATCTCCCAGAAATCAGGCCTATGACTCTGTGATTCACAGGACCATCGCAGGAACTACTGAAGTTTTCTTGTTTGGAATAGTGCAATTTCTGTCCAACATTTTGACTTCAGAGGATGTAACATAATTTACCTGCACACTTCAGCCAAGAGCTGCAGAATACATTCAACAGACTCCGATTATCAGAGCACCATCAATCTCAATTCCCCTAGTTAGAAATTCCAGCTTCCAGTATAACTGGTAATAATATTTCTGAGAGCTAAAAAAGACCTTAAGAGGGATTCTCATGTGCTATACTTTTCATAATGTTATATGTTTGGGAACTAACTTGTGGAAAGGAGTTAGGTTCCTTTCAGTTTTTGAACATAGAATAAAACATTACATTTGATCAGGTACAGAGAGTCCACTTAGCACACAAACTGGAAGTTTCAACTGCGCACAGCTGCGTTAAGGAAAATGGATGAGGCTCAAACAAAATTAATTGATAAACCATATTTGTTAGAAGTTAATCAGAGAGTCTGAAGACTAAATAAGGAAAACACGGTAGAAATTCAGCTCAGACTTTCTACAGAATTTAAATACATTTCAGTATTCTTCAAAGGAATTAATACATTCTGTTGCCTATTTATAATAGGCTCCTAGGTAGGCAAAGCAGATAGAGATAGAGTCACAGAGATGTACAGCATGGAAACAGACCTTTTGGTCCAACCCGTCCATGCCGACCAGATATCCCAACCCAATCTAGTGCCACCTGCCAGCACCCAGTCCATATCCCTCCAAACCCTTCCTATTCATATACCCATCCAAATGCCTCTTAAATGTTGCAATTGTACCAGCCTTCACCACTTCCTCTGGCAGCTCATTCCATACACATACTACCCTCTGTGTAAAAATGTTGCCCCTTAGGTCTCTTTTACATCTTTCCCCTCTCACCCTAAACCTATGCCCTCTAGTTCTGGACTCCCCCAACCCAGGGAAAAGACTTTGTCTATTTACCCTATCCATGCCCCTCATAATTTTGTAAACCTCCATAAGGTCAGCCCTCAGCCTCCAATGCTCCAGGGAAACAGCCCAGCCTGTTCAGCCTCTCCCTATAGCTCCAATCCTCCAACCCTGGCAACATCCTTGTAAATCTTTTCTGAAACTTTTCAAATTTCACAATATCTTTCCAATAGGAAGGAGATCAGAATTGCATGCAATATTTCCACAGCGACCTAACCAATGTCTTGCACAGCCGCAACATGACCTCCCAACTCCTGTACTCAATACTCTGACCAGTAAAAGAAAGCATACCAAATGTCTTCTTCACTATCCTATCTACCTGGGACTCCACTTTCAAGGAGCTATGAACCTGCACTCCAAGGTCTCTTTGTTCAGCAACACTCCCTAGGCCCTTACCATTAAGTGTATAAGTCCTGCTAAGATTTGCTTCCCCAAAATGCAACGCCTCGCATTTATCTGAATTAAACTCCATCTGCCACTTCTCAGCCCATTGGCCCATCTGGTCAAGATCCTGTTGTAATCTGAGGTAACCCTCTTCGCTGTCCACTACACCTTCAATTTTGGAGTGATCTGCAAACGTATTAACTGTACCTCATATGTTCGCATCCAAATCATTTATGTCAATGATAAAAAGTAGAGGACCCAGCACCGATCCTTGTGGCACTCCACTGGTCACAGGCCTCCAGTCTGAAAAACAATCCTCCACCACCACCCTCTGTCTTCTACCTTTGAGCCAGTTCTGTATCCAAATGGCTAGTTCTCCCTGTATTCCGTGAGATCTAACCTTGCTAATCAGTCTTCCATGGGAAACCTTGTCAAATGCCTTACTGAAGTCCATATAGATCACATCTACTGCTCTGTCCTCATCAATCTTCCTTGTTACTTCTTCAAAAAACTCAATCAAGTTTGTGATTTCCCACGCAGAAAGCCATGTTAACTATCCCTAATCAGTCCTTGCCTTTCCAAATACATGTACATCCTGTCCCTCAGGATTCCCTCCAACAACTTGCCCACCACCGATGTCAGGCTCACTGGTCTATAGCTCCCTGGCTTGTTCTTACCACCCTTCTTAAACAGTGGCACCATTTTTGCCAACCTCCAGTCTTCCGGCACATCACCTGTGGCTATCGATGATATAAATATCTCAGCAAGAGACCCAGCAATCACTTCTCTAGCTTCCCACAGAGTTCTCCGGTACACCTATCAGGTCCTGGGGATTTATCCACCTTTACCCGTTTCAAGACATCCAGCACTTCCTCCTCTGTAATATGGATATTTTGCAAGATGTCACCATCTATTTCCCTATAGTCTATATCTTCTATATCCTTTTCCACAGTAAATACTGATGCAAAATACTCATTTAGTATCTCCCCCATTTTCTGTGATTCCACACAAAGGCCGCCTTGCTGATCTTTGAGGGGCCCTATTCTCTCCCTAGTTACCCTTTTGTCTTAATATATTTGTAAAAACCCTTTGGATTCTCCTTAATTCTATTTGCCAAAGCCATCTCACGTGCCATTTCTGCCCTCCTGATCTCCCTCTTAAGTATACTCCTATTTTCTTTATACTCTTCTAAGAATTCACTCGATCTATACTGTCTATACCTTACAAATGCTTCCTTCTTTTTCTTAACCAAACCTTCAATTTCTTTAATCATCCAGCATTCCCTATACCTACCAGCCTTTCCTTTCACCCTGACAGGAATATACTTTTTCTGGATTCTCATTATCTCATTTTTGAAGGCTTTCCATTTTCCAGCCGGCCCTTTACCTGCAAACATCTGCCCCCAGTCAGCTTTCGAAAGTTCTTGCCTAATACCGTCAAAATTGGCCTTCCTCCAATTTAGAACTTCAACTTTTAGATCTGGTCTATCCTTTTCCATCACTATTTTAAATTTAATAGAATTATGGTCGCTGGCCCCAAAGTGCTATGCCACTGACACCTCAGTCACCTGCCCTATCTTATTTCCCAAGAATAGGTCAAGTTTTGCAAATTCTCTAGTAGGTACATCCACATAATGAATCAGAAAATTGTCTTGTACACACTTAACAAATTCCTCTCCGTCTAAACCTTTAACATTATGGCAGTCCCAGTCTATGTTTAGAAAGTTAAAATCCCTATCATAACCACCCTATTATTCTTACAGATGGCTGAGATATCCTTACAAGTTTGTTTCTCAATTTCCCTCTGACTATTAGGGGGTCTATAATACAATCCCAATAAGGTGATCATCCCTTTAATGTTTTGTGTAAGTGTTGAAAAACCTGAACAACCCAAGTACTTATGACAGAATTAGAGATAATCAGCTATCCATTACATAGACGTCCATTGGATATACAATACAAAAATAGTCTATTTATCCCAAGCGGTCCAACCACATTTGTTTCCCTCATGAACAATACTAATCCCATATTTTCCTCATTATTTGTTTCTTTTCTACTTCCATCCATCTAACATGTTTTTGAGAAGTGGTATATTCTCCCATTGTTAATTCTAATATTGGATTCTAGAAGTTCATAAATCTGCACATGACAAGGCTTTAACCAATCCCCACCCTCACCCCGGTCACCTAGCTCCATCATTGGAAATTTCTGATTTGATTAGATTTATTATTGTCACATATACCTAGGTAATGTCATACAATGATCATATGGTGATTGAACAGAGTGAGGTAAACAAAGTTACAGCTGCAAATAAGGTGCACAAAAAGCAAGATCAACTTTAGTTTTGAAATTTGAGAGGTCCATTCAGAGGTCGAATAACTTTGGGGAAGAAGCTGGTCTTGAATCTGTTGATATGTGTATTTAAGCTTTTGTATCTTCTGCCTGACAAAAGAGATTGGAAGAGATTATAACCAGGCAGGGGTCTTTGATGATGTCGGCTGCCTTTCCAAGGCAGCGAGAAGTGTATAACTTTGTCTCATCAAAACTGCTCACACTCCTTTAACTATAATTTTCATAAGGTTCTGTATTGGGATTGCCATTAATTTGCTTTTTTTAGATTGTCATTCCTTGTGTAATTTGAAACAATGTTCTATTTGTATTTAACGGTCTTTATCAATTAAAAGAACTACTTTTAAAGTTAACTGTACCTCTTGCCATTGACCTCGCACAGTAAATTGGTGCTACAATGTTATTGATGTGTGCCTGAAACCAGATGTCAGTGCCCATGCTGCCAATGGGTGTATCTATAGTGCCATTGACGTCATTGCTCACATATCTTCAATCACTGCCCAATCACCACTCTGCTTTCTGCTTGGTTCTTGCCCGCATTTGCTTCCTTCCTGTTTTGTCACCCTAAACCTCACATCCCTATGTTCTTCCCCCTCACTGAGCATTCTCCCATTCAAAGTATAATAGTTTGCTCTAACTACCATCTAAAATTTACTGTCATTGACTTTTATTTGGAACTTCTTTCGTCTGTTTGTTATGTCCTTGCAGCTAATATTTACAGAATGTTTTACAATGTCTTCTATCGAATATAATCTGGAAATCTGACCATCTTCCCCCCACAATCCAAATCAGTTCCAGCAGACACTGGCAAACCACCTATAATTCCTACTCTCTGTTTCATTACTTCTAGCCATTTTAATCCAATTTTATATCTCCTTGGTTTTCTTCCTGCATGTTTCTTTGTCAAAGTATCCATTGTTGGGATTTTCATGGATACTGATAAATTTTAAAATGCTATAAATTTCCCAGCAATTAACTCAAATAACCTTTGGTAAAAATTTCACATTTTAAGATATTTTCAGTAACAAATAAACTAACAACATTGACTAGACATTACTTAGTAAGCAATGAAGGCAACAAACGACAGAAGAGGCGTTTTCCCCATTAACCAATTAAAAGAACCAAAAGAAGAGAGCCCATCTTCCCAACAAGATAACTTCTTCTAATTTTAGGGGGTTCACTATCCCAGTTAATTAATATAGGCAGTCATTAATTTGTAAGGAATTACCTGATAGTTTATTGATTTTGTTAAGAAGTAGCAATTTAGATTTGATGCACTATTTGATTAGACAAAGTATGTAACTTGTGACCATTGAGGATGAGTCACTAATGGGGTTACACAGTGGCTCAGTGGTTAGCACTACTGCCTCACTGTGCTAGGGACCCAGGTTCGATTTCAACCTCGGCTGACTGTCTGTGTGGGTTTCTTCTGGGTGCTCTGGTTTCTTCCCACAGTCCAAAGATGTGTAAGTTAGGTGGAATGGCTATGCTAAATTGTCCATAGAGGTCAAGGAGGTGTAGATTAGGTGCATTTACCATGGGAAATGCAGGGATGAAATGGGTATGGATGGGATGTTCTTCAGAGGGTCGGTAAGAATTTGTTGGACCAAATGGACTGTTTCCACACTGTGGGGATTCTATGAATCTTCTTTTCTATGAGATACCAGAGGACAAGCATGCTGTCAGTACACAATGTTTTGGTCTTGTTAATTTGGTGGCGGGGAGCATCCTGTTCCCTCGGGGAAGTGTTAGCGAGCTCTTCCCTTGGTCTTCTTTCACTTCTTCTGGTCTATCTTCCATCTGCCTGGTGAAGACTACTCATTGAAGACTGTTGTCTGAAGACTGACCTGATGAGAAAATGCTGCTTACAAGGTCTGCTTGATGAGAATTCCCCAAAAAAGAACTCGTCTTTTTCCCTGATCACATATTGTTGTAACGTATTTCTAGTGGCAGGGTATTTTCTCTGGGTCAATTAATTTCCTGAAATCGTCTGACCAATTTCAGTGGGACAACCACACTTGACGTCGGGTGACCATTATCCTTGCCCACCTCCATTTGAAAATTCCTTCTAAGAAAAGAATCCTTAATTTTGAAAACAGCACACTGGTAATAGGGTATGTTTGGCACCAGTTAAACTGCTGACACTAGTTAAATGGTCATTGTGACCTCCACATTTCTTCTAATTCTTCCCTTTGTTTTAACATGCTAGAACTTTGGAAAGTATATTACTGCTGTAATAAATGTTCAAAGAAATCTCATGCTACATTGTAAATTTTGGAAAAACTCAGTTTTTAAAGGAGCCTAATATTCAACACTTCTTATGACACTAGGTTGAATTCTTCTAATGTCCTTTTGAAAATCTCTGCATTCAACTTCCTGAATTATATTGAACAAACTTCCAATGGGAAAACACTCTTTTGTGACTATTCGGTCTTTAAGTTCCTACAAGTTTCATCTTTTCCAAGGCAAAGCTCTTTTAAAAATTAAAACTGCTGGTCTCTTCTGCAGAGTATACTCAACTTGAGAAATTAACTTTGTCCCTATCCCTACAGATATTGTCAGACCTGATGAGTATCTCCAGCATTTTATGTTTTTATTTCAAATTTTTAGTTTTTTTTGCTTTTATTTTAGGAGTCCCATTCTCACTAGTACTCTGTCTAATAGTTAATACACCAGGTCTATCTGTCTGAGAGCCTCTATCCAATATCTTCTGTATCATGCATCTTTTGCAACTGATACATGAGAAAACACCTGTATAAAAGCAGCTTCTGTACTGCCTGCCTTGCTCCTCAATCAGAATTCGAAGTAACATGACTTGGTTCATGAGGTTCCAAGAATGACACTCTGCCAACATCCTCAACCTCTGGAAGAATTTCTAACCCAGGCTGCTGACATCCCTATTGATTTGACCTCAGATGATTAATACAAGAAAATTATTTGATAAATGCCAACCTGTTGTCCGCGTAGTTCATTAATCTGCACTGACGAAGAGGGAAAAACTGAATCAATATAAGATGTGGAGCAACTAATTACGTCTGTCTTCACTTCCAATTTGAATAGTTACTCACATCCAACACAAATACATCCATCATCCAAAGTCCTGAACTTTTACTTAAGTGCAGTCAACTTAACCCTTTTGCGGCTTTGCTGTTTGACGAGTACTTTCATTTTGACAGTCTGCTCATGTGATCCATTCGATAATCATTCTCAAATACATTTCTTATGGAGAATAAATGGATCATTGGAAAATGTGAGTTATACCCAATCAGTGCACTGTAGTATTAATCATTTTCAATCCGAAATCAAGTCTGAAGATGTGGTCCCATTTTTGAGAATTTTGAACTCTTGAACATAACAACACAATAAAAAAGGGTTAAAGTATATTTTGAAACAATACCATTATTTCGGTACAAAAACAGAAATGATGGAGAAACCCAGCAAGTTTGGAGATAATTCTTCAGTTATGAGGCTCAGTATGCAAACAGGTCCAATAAAATTCACCATTGTCCACAAGACTACAATCAAGCTAACTTTCTCTCAGTGCTGCCACTGAATAGTTTCATAGTTTGAGTTATGTGGCGTCAGGGCAGTTCATTAAAGCATTATTATTGTAACAAATGGAAAGAATAGCATGTAATAGCAATGTATAAAAAGATTAGAGCAACAATTATGAGCGATTTCTGGTCTCTCTGGTATAGGAATGATGTTGTGAAATTTGAAAGGGTTCAGGAAAGATTTACAAGGCTGTTGCCAGGGTTGCAGGGTCTGAGCTACAGGGAGAGGCTAAAATTAGGCTGGGGCCATTTTCTCTGGAGCAATGGAGACTGAGGGGTAACCTTGTACATGTTAAATCATGAAGGGCATGGATTGGGTAATTAGACAAAGTCTTTTCCCCAGGTCAGGAGTGTCCAGAATTAGAGGGCAGAGGTTTAAGCTGAGAGGGAAATGGTTTAAAGGATCCTAAGGGGCAATGTTTCATGCAGAGGGTAGTGTGTATATGGAATGAGTGGCCAGTGGAAGTGGTGGAGACTGGTACAATACAACATTTAAAAGACATCTGGATGGATACATGACTGGGAAGGGTTTAAAGGGATATGGGCCAAATGCAGACAAATGGGACTAGATTAATTTAGAATAGCTGGTCAGCATGGATGAGTGGACCAAAGGGTCTGTTTTCATGCTGTACAGCTCTAAGACTCTAAGACTGGAAAGGGTAGCAGCGTCAACAAATTCATAGAGTTTGGTATCGTTTCCCAGAGCAATATGTATGGAGTCAACCAAGGAGCAGGTAATTTGGATCTGGTAAGGGGTAATGAGGTAGGTTTAATAAATGACCTCTGAGTAAAAGATCCCTTCAGAAATTGTGATCATACCATGATAGAATTTAATATTCAGTTTGACAGTAAGAAATTTAGGTCAGAAACAATCACATTTAACTTAAATAAAGGAAATTACAATGAAACGTGAATAGAGTTAGCTAAAGTGAGCAAGGCTGATAGATTAGTAGGAATGACAGTAAGCAGGTAGTGGCAGGCATTTAAGGAAGTAATTTGAGACTGTCAGCAAAGATACATATCAGTAAAGAGGAAAGTTTCTAAGAGAGGGATAAATAACCATGGCTAATCAAGGAAGTTACAAAGAGTATAACCTGAAGAAAAAGCATATATGGAGGCCAAAGTCAATGTTAGCCCAGAAGATTGAGATAAATTCAGAATCCAGCAAAAGGAGGCCTAAAAAAATTATAAAGACAGACAAAACTATTTAGTCAGTTTTGAGAAGATTTGTAGCTCAGGTTGAGGTTCTGGATGTAAGTTTGCTCGCTGAGCTGGAAGGTTCATTTTCAGACATTTCATCACCATACTAGATAACATCATCAGTGAGCCTCTGGTGAATGAAACATCTGAAAATGAACCTTCCAGCTCAGCGAGCAAACTTACATCCAGCCAAAACTATCTAAGAGGGCAAATTAGTAAGAATTATAAAAACTGACAATAATAGCTTCTTTAGATATATAAAAAGGAAGAGAGAGAGGTCAAAGTGAACAATGGCCCCTTGGAAAATAAATCTGGGGTCCAATTTGTCCATGCCGACCAGATATCCTAGATTAATCTAGTCTCATTTGCCCATATCCCTCTAACCCTTTCCTAGTCATGTACCCATCCAGATGTTTTTGGGTAATAAGGAAATGGTAGAGGAATTGAACAGATATGTTGCATCAGTCTTTATGGCAGAAAATACTTTGAACATTCCATTAATACTGAAGAATATTAGGGAGGAATTAAGTACTCACTAAAGAAGTGGTATTAGATAAACTAACTGGCCTAAAGGCAGATGAGTCACCTCACCCTGATTGCTTGCATACTAGGATCCTAACAGAGCCAGCTACAAAGATAAGGGGATGCATTGATTGTACTAGAGAATTGGAAAACTGCCAAGGTGACACCCCTGTTCAAAAAGACAATAATTATCTATTGGTGGAAAAGTATTGAATTCAATTATTAAGGAAGTAGAACATCTAAAAAATCATAACTAATCAGAGTTAACATGGTTTCATGAAAAGGAAATGGTGTCAGACAAATTTATTAGAGTTTTTCGAGGAAGACTCAACCAGAGACTACTGAGGGGAACCAGTTGATATGTTGCATTTGGACCTCAAGAACGTGTTTGACAAGATACCTCACAAAAGGTTGAATCATATGATAAGAGCCCTTGGTGTTAGAGATAGTACATTGGAATGGTTAGAAAATTGGAAAATGGATGGGAAGGAGTTCTTTTTCAGTTTGGCAACCTGTGACCAGAGGAGTTCCACAGGTTTCAGTTCTGGGATCACAACTGTTTACAATATATATTAATGACTTGGATGAAGGAAGTGAATGTACTGTCACCAAATTTGTAGACAACATAAAAAATAGGTGGAAAGGCAGGTTGCAGGAGGGATGCAAACCATTTACAGAGAATGGATAGGTTAAGTGGGCAAAATGTTGGCAAAGTATAATGTGGGAAAATGCAAAGTTGTTCATTTTGGAAATGAGAACAAAAGAACAGAATATTACTTAAATGGAGAAAAACTGCAGAAAGTTGCAAAACAAAGGGACTTGGGTGGACTTATGCACAAAACACTGAAAGCTAGCACATGAAATGTTGGCCCTTCTTCCAAGGAGATTGAAGTGTAATAGTAGGCAGTCTTACTGCAATGTACAAGGTGCTTGTGAGACCACATCTGTGAGCAGTTTTGCTCTCCTTATATCATTTCATTGGAGGCAGTTCTGAGAAGGTGCACTAAGATGATCCCTGGTATGGAGGGATTGTCCTCTGAGTAAAGGTAAACAGGCTGGGATCCTACTCACAGCAGAATGAGAGTCAATCTGATTGAAACATTCAGGATTCTTAAGGGGCTTGGCAAGGTAAAAGCTGAGAGGGTGTTTCCCCTCATGGGGTTGTCTAGAACCAGAGGGCATAGTCTTGGAAAAAAAGGGGCATTAATTTAAGACTGAGATGAGGAGGAATTTCTTCTTTCAGAGGTTTGTGAGTCTTTAGAATTCCTTGCCACAGAGAGCTGTGTGGGAGGAGTCCTTGTGTATATTGAAGGCTGAGATAGATTCTTGATCAGTGGGGAATCAAGTGTTGGGGGAAGGACAAGGAATTGGCCCGAGGAATGTTGGATCAGCCATGATCCTCATGAATGGTGGAGCAGGTTCGGGGAACATACTCCTATTGTTATTTCTTATGGTCTTATGATTCAGCACCATAACGTTTTTTTTAAAATTTGTTTCTCTCTCTTTCCAGCGGGCTTCCAGCTCCGATATTGTTGCCGCTGCAGCTGGAGATACCTGGCACTGACAGCATACCTCTCTGAACAGTTCGATACAGAAAATATCTTTGAAGTTTGAGGATTGCTGAGCCGACATGGGCCCTGGCATTGCAGGGCGGGGACTGACTCTGAGGAGTTTACTGGCTTCCATCCCCCCCCCCCCCCCACCGCTGTCCTGCAGCGAACTCCGCGGGGCCCTCCTGGTGCCTACAACTCGTCCAATCACCGAGACTGACATGTGGCCCCTTTGGGACCAGACGTCCCGCCAGAGGGACCTGTCAGAGAGCATTTAAAAAGGCAAAGACTAGCGCATAACACACACACACACACACACACTTTGCCTGCAAAGTGGACATTGAGGAACAGGAGATGAAGGTGAGAGAGAGAGAGATTCACTGTATTGGATTACAGACTGATTTAAACGGTTTGGGAATATCAATCTCCAGCCCGGGCCGATTCTGAAGGGGGTCTGCTCCTTTGGAGAGATCAATGACTTTCTTCAGACTCTGGGCTCAGACTTGATTGTAAAAGTTTTTTTTTCCCCCCCCCAGACAGAGAAAGTGAAAAGGAATGTTTCTTCCTTTTTGGTTGCTTTGAGAAATGACTTTTTGACAGAACAGCACTGCAGGAGGTTGCCCGGGATAATCACTGAGCTGTTCCCTCTCTTTCTTGTGCAGGGTCTGGGAGTTGTCACCGTTCACACTCTCCTGATGCTGCTTCTCACTTCATTCCTGGTGCAAGCCAGGGGCGCCCCGCAGGTACACCCCCCATTCACCGGGTCTCTGAACTCTCAGCTCGTTTAACGCGTTCACACTCCCTTCTCCAGACTCTTTGCAAACAAACACTGACCAGTTGATGCTTCTTGTTTGTGTAGGATCGCTTTCAGAGACGTAACTGGACACCGCAGGCAATGCTGTATTTGAAAGGAGCACGTAAGTGAACCCTGAATTGAACTGACCTCCTCACAGCGCTGACCTCCTCACAGCGCTGACCTCCTCACAGCGCTGCTCCAAGTTGGATCCACGATTTGTACAGTATTTATTTCTTAAATACTTGCTTTAACAGGGGTTCAAACATTGGCATTTTGCCTAGTCCTCGTTTCTGAACGCAGAAATAAGCTGGTTAGCTTCGACAGATGCTGCCTGACCTGCTGAGTTTTTCCAGCAGTTCCTGATTTCTGTTATCCGCGGGTCTTTCTGTCTAAGGGTCTACTGAACTCGAGGCGTTAACTGGTTTCTCTCTCTCTACTGATGCTGGCAGATCCACTGCGTTTCTCCAGCACTTTCTGTTTTCTGTTTGTGATAGGCTAGTAAGGGTTGGAATAGTAATATTTTTATGACTGCCCGGAGACTGCAGTGTTCTGTCGCATTAGTTCTTAAAAATTTATCATATCAATTACGAATATCATGTTTTGGTATAACTATTGCATAACTGTGCATTATCATAGTGGGTTAAACCTAATAGATTTCATTGTTTAAAAAACACTAAAACTAACTACCGTTGTTCCCATAATAGCTGATGGCCTGAAATTGCACTGATAGAGCTTTCTGTAATATTGACTTGTATCCTTCCTCGCGTTCATATGCGATAAATCCTTCCGATAATAAACCATCTCAGGTCTGTTTAGTTTTAAACTCTGTGGAGGACAAAGGGAATGACCCCTCAACTCACCGAGGTTGAGAAGTAACGAGTCAACTGGGAGGTGGGTTTGGAAAGGCCGGGAAATCGAAAGGCACAATTTTAAATTCATTTACGCTGGTCTTGCCTGACTACGAGTGCGTTTGATAATGGGAATTAAAGATTTCCCATTTCCGGTGAGCCAGTCAATATTCCTAAAGTCCGGATGAAGTGTCATCTGCTCTCTCCCCACGGATGCTGCCTGACCTCTTGTGATTTCCAGTATTTTTTTGTTTTTGTTTTTTTTTAGTACAGGTTCCGGCATCTGCAGTAAGTTGCTCCTAAAACTCGTGGTTAGCAGAAAATTTCACAAGTCACAAAATGAAAGGCTGCCGGTTTAAACAAAGTCGCACCGGGTAGGATTGTGAGACATGAGAACAGAGAAACATGTTTGAGAAAATAGCACTTCAAATGTCCCTTCACAATTCTCATTACAGAGGGACGTCGGTTCATCGCGGATAACGGTGACGATGGTGGTGACCTCTTGGAAAACATAGATATTGGTAAGAGATAGAATTAGATGCATATTCGGTGAGAAATGTCTTAACATCCTGGTTTAGGGTGAGAGGGGAAAGACATAAAAGATACTTAAGGGGCAACTTTTTCATGCAGAAGGTGGTACGGGTATGGAATGGGCTGCCAGAGGATGTGGTGGAGGCTGGTACAATTGGTACATTTAAGAGGCATTTGGATGGGTATATGAATAGGAAGGGTTTGGAGGGATATGGGCCGGGTGCTGGCTGGTGGGACTAGATTGGGTTGGGATACCTGGTCGGCATGGACGGGTTGGACTGAAGGGTCTGTTTCTATGCTGTACATCCCTATGACTCTGACTCTATCCTTGCTGCGCCCCTATACTTGTATAGCTGTGATACATGTTATTTTCAACCCTGTAATCCATTGTACAGAGATAATCATTCTATTGTCTGTTGTCAGAAACCAGAAGCCAAAACACCAACCCATTAACTCTATCAGAAGCAACAGCGATGCTCCTGGCTTCCATCAGACAGGCACAGCAAGAAGGCAAGTGTTTTTTGTAGGTAGATGATCAAATGTTCATTGTTCACGGGGCATGTAGACTTACAAACCTGCAACATACCAACATAAATGAGTGGGAAGGCTAACGGTTACTCATTTGCTTGTCTCAGTGCCTGTGCTCCCCAACCTGCTGTAATGTTAACCCGTGAACAGTCCAGATTCTGCTTAACCACATTGTGGGGTCGCTGCAACAGCTGCAAGGAAATCTATGACTGAAGTGAATCCAGCAGTTTGCTGTTTTCCAGGCGGAATTTAGAGTCATTAGCGTGTTCAGTATGAAGGGATAAGGTTTCAGGTCGAAGTTTGCACAAGGGCTTCTAGATTATACTGGAAGCTTACTGTTCAGTTGATGTACCATGTGTCGGAACACACGGAGCGTGGATAGGTCCTTTTCTGATTTTACTTTTGTTGGAAATAGACTACCACAGCCAGACTCATTTAGGGCCAAATGAAGCAACACAGTAAACCCATGATCCCATGGGCACGGTGGCAAAGTGGCACTGCTGCCTTACAGCAGAGAGCTGGGTTCAATTCCCACCTCAGGCAACTGTGTGTGTGGAGTTTGTACATTCTCCCCGTGTCTGCGTGGGTTTCCTCCGGGTGCTCCGGTTTCCTCCCATAGTCCAAAGATGTGCAGGTCAGGTGAATTGGCCGTGCTAAATTACCCGTAGTGTTAGGTGATGGGGTAAATGTAGGCGAATGGGTCTGGGTGGGTTGCTCTTTGGAGGGTCGGTGTGGACTTATTGGGCCGAAGGGCCTGCTTCCACGCTGTGAGTAATCGAATCTAAAAGAAGGAACTGGATAGCTATAAAGGGTGGGAACCTATCTCTACCCTGTACTCCCTTCAAGTATATATTCACAGGCAATCAATAGGGGAGGATTTACCCACTTTTAATTGTAATATGGCAGCATATACTAAAAAATTAATTTCACTACTGCCATGAACCCTCTATCACTCCACCCTCCAAATATGAAAGAATATGCGTATGTAGTAGGTGAATATTATCAAACTCTTTGACAACAGTAGGCATCACTGCAAAGCTTAATTTTTGTCTTCAGGAACATATTCAGAGAGTTGGAAAATATCAAAGCTTCTACTAATATTATTCCTTATCCACTTCCACAAGAGAGAGCCTGGTTATTTAGGACACCAACAGGGGCCTACAAGTAGCTCAGCACATACCAGAATTAAACCTGACAGCGTCTTGGGCAGTAAGGCAGGCATGACGCTAGTCAGTACATTCCACTCACTGAGGCATTAGGACATTCATACACAGGTACAGAATTTAAAAGACCACATGGTATGATTTGAGAAAGAGCAAGGGAGCGATGCCATGTCAAACAAGCTCACCAAAGCACATTAACTGCTTATGGATCTTATTTGCTGTTTTGTGGGCCCTTGTCACATACTCGTTGGCTACTGCACTTTCCTCCCAAAATAATGGACTTCAACATTCGTTCATGGGTTGTGGATTGGTTTGGTACAGAGAGGTGCTACATCAATTCAAGTTCATTTACAGTCATTGCTCATATAGAAAAGTGGAAGCCTGCCTGACCTGAAGGTGGAGTAGCAAGTAGTACAGGTGAAATGCTTAAAAGTCAGTAAGAGGTAGCTTTCATCTGTTTGTTGCTTTCTTAATGCAAGTTACTTAATAAATTGCAAGATACAGGGATAATGTCAAAGGCGTAAAGAATCCGCAAATGTTATATTTTTACTTTTGTTCCAATATCTTATGATATCACTGAAGCAGGTGGGACTTGAATCCATGCCTCCTGGCCAGAGGTGGGGCATTACCACTGCACCAAAAGAGACCCCTCAGCAAACCTTATTTTTTCTTAATTTAACCTATTTCTCTAATCAACCTGTTCAGAGATATTATTACATACCTCAGGAGCAGATGGAATATGAACCTGGGGCCCTGGTCCAGGGGCACTGATACTACTACTACACCTCTGCAGACTTTATACATTTGTTTGAAGAAATAGGTAAGCTTAGCAGTCAATTTAATATCATCAACACAATATCCATTGGAAAAAAGTCTAGGAGAAATTAACAGGCACACAGGGATATTAAAACAGCTTTCCACTAGCTTTTTAAACAACAATCTAACTTGATTGGAGATTTTTGACAAGGTAATAGAGGAAGTAGGAGAAAGTGAGGACTGCAGATGCTGAAGAAGGGCTCATACCCGAAATGTCGATTCTCCAGCATCTGCTGCCTGACCTGCTGTACTTTTCCAGCAACACATTTTCAGCTCTAATAGAGGAAGTAGACAAGTGCAATGTTAAAATGGTGTTTGACAAGGAATCACATTAGCCTTTTTAAGAGGTCTTGCGTGGCTTTCAAATTTGAGCCATGCAGGTTTATGTTAGTCGAGGAATTGTCCTGAAGGATCAATGAACTGAAGAATGGTTGTTACCTATTTTTGCAAATGGAAAGTATGTGTACACACGCGGCACCTGTTGTTTCAACTGATCAAAGTGAGGAACAGCCAAAATGTTTTTCATTTTCAGCAATGCTCAAGTTTTGCACTACCAAATGACAATCTGTAGTATGAAAAAAACAAATTGGAGGAGTATGGGAAACGAGCCAGCAAAAGGACTAGCTAGATTGCTCATTAGACAAGACTGTGCAGACTTGAAGGGATGAATGGCCTCTTTCTGTATAATCCTGCTGTACAACTTAATTTGTGGCCTTCTCCATCTTGGATTTACCTTACCCTACTAAAAATTGGCTTTATCACAACTTGTTTGCTATACTTAGACGAAGATTTATTGTAATCACAGTAATGTTTTTAATAAGATCCATTTTAATGATAGCCAAATGAATTCTATTACTTAAAGCGTTCATGCTACCAAATGTTGTTTGAGTAAGTCAAACAAATCAAATAAACTCAAAAGATGCGGTTTCTTCTTCAACTAGGACAGGGACAAAACGGGAGGATGGACACTCAAATAATCATAAGCAGGAATAAGTGAGGTTTTATTGTAGGGTGCAGTTAGTATGAGGAATCCTTCAGATACAAGTCGAACCTAAAAATTAGCAAATACCTAATTTGCTCATTCTAATGGATTTGAACAATGACCTCTATGAACTGTCAAAAATTTTTTGTTTTAATTACAGGCGAGAACGAGGAAAGGGAACAGCAGCATTTTTGGCAGGAGAACCCGAATTGGAGAAAATTACTCTTCTAACCTTTTGACATACTTCTACGAACTTGGGGTTTCTCCCACACACCCAGTAGATTTCATCTATGTGCACTGTGACTCTGTACCACTTGGTTACCAAAAATGTCTAAGTTATTGATGCATTGTACATGGCAAGATATAGTTTTCATAACCTCTCTGAAATGTAGAATTGTTTAATGAATTAAAAGTCCTTGAATGTTAATCATTACTGTTGAGAGTTAGGATTTTGAAAATTCCATTTAGCTCAACATTAGCTAAATTTGAATCATACCCAGACTAATTAGGAAGAAAAAATGATCTTGTTCTTCATCGAATGGTCAGCATTTTTGATATTTTTTCAGATTACACAAGTCTTAAATTAAAATATGTAGATCACTTTGTATAATAAATAATCTGGGAACATGCACAAACTGCTATTTTAATGTAGCATACCTATGAAAATTGAAATGTGGGAGATTAGCTTTTAGAATTATTTGCTTCTGTGTATATTTACTTCACTTTGGCTTGAATGCATATTGTATATTGAGTGCATATTCCTGAAGAAGGGCTTATGTCCAAAACGTCGATTCTCCTGTTCCTTGGATGCTGCCTGACCTGCTGCGCTTTTCCAGCAACACATTTTCAGCTCTGATCTCCAGCATCTGCAGTCCTCACTTTCTCCTTGCATACTGTACACCCAAGACCACTGTAAAGTTGGTTTGTCAGTCAAGTTCATATCACCCCTTTCATGATCAGGGTAACCGAAAACCGAAGAAATTTGTTCCTGCTGAGCCAAAAGAAAACTTGGGTTTGGACAGTGAAAAAAAGGGGATAATGACAAGAACAGCTGCCCTTGTTTGAGGAGGACAATGATCATTAGGAGGATGCTTGTGGTGCAGTTTTAATGTCCCTATCTCTGGACCAGGAGACCCAGGTTCAAGTCCCTCTTGCTTCAGAAGTGCGTAATAACATCTCTGGACTGGTTGACTCATTTCAACCAGGTATCTTTTGGTGCTGGTTGACCAGGATACTGAGGAAAACTGCTCTCCTCTTCTTTGGATTTGCCAGGCAATCTTTACCATTGGTAAATAAGAATATAAAAACAGAATATTATTCAAATAGAGGGGTCTGGGAGTTGTCAGACATCAATTACAAATGGCTAACACTTGAGATACAGCCAGTAACAAAGGAGATAGTTTAGAGAAGGTTCACATTACTGATTCCTAGGAATGAAGGGGCTAATTTATTAGGAAAGGTAACTCTAATGGATGTAGGCCCAAACTGCTTTAAGAAGAGTAAGAAAGATGTCCTCATTGAAACATAAGAACATAGAATATTACAACACAGTACAGGCCCTTCGGCCCTTGATGTTGCACCGACCTGTCATACCAATCTGAAGCCCATCTAACCTACACTATTCCATGTACGTCCATATGCTTGTATTTGACAGGGTATTTGCTGAAAGGATATCTCCCTCACAATGTTCCAAAACGAGGGGGCGGAGTTTCAAAACAAAGGAATTCTTATTTAAGGTGGAGAGAAGGAATTTCCTCTGAAGCCACATTTGCCAACTCTATTCTGCAGAGAGCAGTGGAGGCTGGTTCATTGCATGTATTCAAGGCTAAGCTAGACAGGGAAGTCAGGCATTATAGGAACCAACAAAAAGTGGTGTTAAGGTCAGATCAGAACCACCATAATCTGGATGGCTGGTGGAGCAGACTCAAGGGCTGGTATAGATTATCACTGCTCCTGTCACTTGTGTCTCACATGTAGCTACAAAGGGCAGGGTGTTTGGTTCTGCAGTAGTTATCAGTGCAGAGTGAGCGCTTGTGTACTTGAAATGGAATTTAAAAACTTAATTTACAGGGACAAGGGTACTACTCACTGCGCCACAGCTGATGCCCATCATGGGTTACCAAATATCCTCAGAGAAGACTGGGAAAAATGTGATTAAAAATACAATTATGAAAAAAATGTCAGCAACTTCAGGATTTCATGACTCTTATTGCACAGTGAAGTAACATGGTAACAGATTGTCATCTACACCTGATTCATGTCAATCTAACAAACAAGCCGAGATATTGTGTTATCAACAGAATATATCAAAAGTAAACCATTTGGCTTCTCCACATTCTAGTAATATTTAGTAGTAACTGAGATATCGATCGGGTATTTCAGTGTTAAAGGCATTAATATCAGATTAAGTTAATGTTAAGAACCAATTGGAAAAGGCATCAAACCTGTTGTTCTCTTTTAATCTAAAATCCCAACATCTGGAAAAAAAAACTGACTTTTGACACAACCTATCCAATCTGAAAATCGGAAGAATTCCAAACCACTAGTTTGCTGTCATTTATGCCCTCAAAATAATTATTATTGGCAGTTAACTGTAATTGAATTAAAAACAGTGAAGATGGTGCTGATGGTACCACAGTTCACTTGGGGAGTTTTACATTGCTGTGGTAACACATACCTTTGCATGCATGTTGGATTCTAGAGCCATGGATAGTGAGTACAAAGGGTAAAACATTCCTTCCATCAAATGGCTGGCCAGGAATGTTTGTTGTTCTTACTGCCAGCTATTAACATGCATTGGGAAGATTTGCCAATTGGTAACTTGGATGGAAAGGTCAATTTGTGAACGCACCTTGTCATTCAGTCCTGGGGTTTACACTCAAACCTGCAGCTTCTGATATATTTGCTGAGAAACTATCCATTCTGCTACAAGATCTTTGCTCTTCAGAATCTCTAGGTGAACTTAATTGCAAAACAGCAAAGACATAAAGACATACATTGGGCGTATTAAATGATGCTTGCAAATTAAATCAACAACCAGTCACCATGACTGCTTCTGTGCTGAAACTTGATTATGCTATATGGATCAATTAATGTTGCAAATATAGAAAGTTCCCATTAAAAGCAGTCTGTGAAGACCATCTGTATGTTAATCACATTCATTCCAAACTCACCTTTGGATTTTCATAAATCAGTCAATTCCTAGGAATGGAAAAGTTATATTTGCTCCACTGATTATATGGCTCATTAAGACTTCTATTGTCCTTTGCAGTGACCACAATATAGTATCACATTTGGAATCTAAACTTTGCAATAGGTACCTGGAGCTTCAGACAATAGTTGAGCCTAGGGCTATGACTGTGCTCAAGACATCTGGCCCACTAACTTGCGGCTGATCACATTTCCCTACCTACCCTTCACTAACAAAGTGATTTTCTGCTTTATTCCTGTCTATTAATACAAACCTTTGTTGCAAATTTTGGAAATAACTTTCTTGCCAAGCACATTCTGTAATAATCAAGCCAAAAAATATGTCTCTGTTCAACGCTGACTCAGGAAGATATAAACCAAAGGTTTACTGGGTCTTTGCTTTTTACGATGACGACAATGCACAAAACAAAGCTTTCTTACTCTTTTGTGGCCTTGCCACAAAAGCAATCAATTTCTTGCACTATTTCACCTTAACAGTTTCACATCAGACAGCAGTGGAAATCTACTGAACGTCACCTATTTCCCTTCCCAATGCCATCCCACCAACACTCTCCCAGCAAACTCACGGTCGCAGATAACAGCAAGTTCCACCCAATGAAGATGTGCGCATTATGTAAGAGTTTTGAATAATTTTTGACAAAGCAGATCGTAGCTGTTGCATTATTCTTCCAATGAACAGTCTGTAAATGTGGCATTCAGTACTTTTCAGAGATCATGTTTATAGAGGAAGTTCTTCACTTATGTCATACATTGAGCACAAACCTACTGTACATTAGAGCCAAATTACATGTATCCTGACAGCACACTTCTTTCGAGATAGTCAGCTCATGCCAACCAAAAAGAGGATTTTCGTTTGTCCAGCAGTAATTATGCTGTGACACTGCAAGGTGATTCATTCCATTAGTTCCAATTTCAGAGGTGGCAATAGACTTATTCCACTACAACATCCCTCTTCTACAGTCAGTGTTGATTCTTGCTTCTTACAAAAACAATCATTGCAGCACAGACCGCCTTTATTTAACCAGTGGTGTCCATGCAAGAGCGACTCCTTGCTTTCTCCATTCAAACAATGACCCAATTCCCCCTTAAAAACCATTACTGAACGTGCCTTCAGCACAATCACAAACTATGCATAACCATCCACTACGGAGATCATTCCCCATGGCACCTTTGGTTGTTTTGCCAGTTGCCTTAAATCTGTAACCTTCAGTTCTCAACTTCTTCTGCAAATGGAAACAGTTTCACTTTGCCTGCTCCTTACAGACCCACACAATTAGGCAACCCATACCAATACCCCCACCTTGTCTCAGTCAAAGAGTGCCTCATCTTCTGCCTAGGAACCCTCCAACCACAAGGGATGAACTCATTTCTCCAGTTTCCTCATTTCCCCACCCCCCACCTTGTCTCAGTCAAATCCCTCGAACTCAGCACCACCTTCCTAACCTGCAATCTTCTTCCTGACCTCTCCGCCCCCACCCCACTCTGGCCTATCACCCTCACCTTGACCTCCCTCCACCTATCGCAATTTCAATGCCCCTCCCCCAAGTCCCTCCTCCCTACCTTTTATCTTAGCCTGCTGGACACACTTTCCTCATTCCTGAAGAAGGGGCTTATGCCCGAAACGTCGATTCTCCTGCTCCTTGGATGCTGCCTGACCTGCTGCGCTTTTCCAGCGACATATTTTCAACCCATACCAATAACCCATCACTCTTCTCCAGGAGAGTTCCAGCTTCTCCAATTTACCTTTAACTGAAATAGTTATCCTCAAAGCCAATTTTCAAATCGCTCAGCACAATTGAGCTTTGTGGTGACTAATCCACTATGGTTTAGACTGAGTTGGAAGACACTTCTTTTAAATTAGATGACTTTCTTCTTGAAGCTGCTTTAATTAAAATTTGGCAAGAGGATATATTATCCTAAAAGCATGCATTTGAAATAAATAACTGTCATAAACAGATGTACCTCAGTAAAAGTATTAGAACAAACAGCTCATTGGACTGAAATATTTTACTTGGTCTTAAAGAACTAAAGTTATATCATTCAATTTTCTAATTGCACAATTATCTTCCAACAATTTTGCTGCATTTTTCCCCAAACCAAGTGCTATATATTCCACAGTTTTCAAGCTTTAGTTCCCAGTTGGAAAGTGGATCCCTGAGGTTAAAAAAGTGAAACATTTATGTCATTATCTTTGTGGATGGCAGCAACTGCAATGTTTCAAGGCAGCTTATTTCAAATTGGATTGCCCCCTTTTCTACGCATGGTAGGGTAATGCGTGCGTACTGTTTCACAGTCCGTACAAAGAAAAATTCAGGGATTAAAAAAATATGGCAAAACCAAGAGCAGGTGGCCTTCCATGAATAATATAACTAGTATTCAAACCAGTGTTTTTACTTATTTTAGCATCCAAAGAATAATAGTGTTCCAAGTCACATGATTACAATCTGGCGATATTTTAGGAGGATTATAAAAGTGTCAAAAAAAAACACATGGAGATGCACTCTAAATTCAATGACAAGTTCAAACATCAGCTACTGCAGACTCCTTCATGCACTGGGACCAAAACTTAAGAGTTTTTAAAAAAAAGTGTTATCTACTATGCCTTTATTTCCGAAACATTAAATCGCCAACATAACACCCAAAGAGAATTGAACGTGACTCAATTATAAAATGCCATAAATATTCTAATAAAATAACCCTCATTTATAGAAGTGGTCAAGTGCGTTACAGAAATCACAAGGGTGGTTATCTTGTAAGTTCATGAAACTCAGACTCAAAATTACTAGAAATAAGTTCATCTGTTTTCAAACCTTTAGAACTGATCAGATGCACCACAGGAAGAATTGATTAAATCTTTTCAAGGGAAAATTTAAGTATCTACCAGGCTATGGAATTTACCTAATATTCATAGGACTCATTTTTTCTTTAGCTACTGTAAGTCATCTGCAAGTTTACATAAGCTTCCAATACACATTTGACATTGGAGTATGAGAGATCTTCCTAGTCTCCATGTAACTTGTAACCAGTTCCCCCTGCATTTGCTATCCATGTACATAAGTATTGTAATTATAGATTTTCCAAGTGGTAAAGCTAGCTATCTATTCAATTTTGATATTCCAAATCTGACTGGCTCTTTCCTATAGGAACTGGACCAGAGAAAGCTGGAGTTTTAATATTTCTTCGATCCTTTTCTGCCTCTTCATCCTCATCATATCGCTCATCGTCATTATCCTCCTCATCACTCTGATGTGGGCTTGAATGCAGTGACACTGAAGGGGATGGGGGCACAGATGCTGGCCTGGGATACTTGAACCCCTCAGTCTATTGTAGAAAAAGAAATTAATTCGTGAATTAATTTTGGTTTTAAAACACAATGTTTGGAATGCAGGTATTGCTTATAATTCTACCTTAATACAAATTTTAAACAGCATGCAACAATACAAAGCAATTCAGTTTACCAATGGGGGAATGATTGGGTCCATTTGGAATTTTTCTGGGAAGGCTTTGCTCAGTGCAAGGTGGCGGGCATACATGTAGTACTAAATATGAAAAAAAAACAGAATTAAAATTAACCCATATAAAGATACAGCAAAATGATGGAAACAAATACAAGAGTTGTACATGTTGACTTCACATCTTGGTATGAGCTTTTTTTATAGAACTTACAGGAATATCAAATAATACTTTGAAAAAACCCATACTTACAATAAGTGTATTTGGGAATCAGCTGTATTTAGATTTTAAAGACGGTTTAAAACCATTTTGGGAGGCAAAAATAATTTTATTTCCTACTAAATAAAAGTTGGTTTTCTCTCTTCCCATCACATTAGCTTCTTGAATCAGGAATTAAACTATCAAAACTAATCTCCATTCTAAATTCTTGAAAGGACACAATAGCACTCCAACAATATTTTTCTCTCTTCCAAAAGGCATCACCAACATCAGTAATTTTCATGATCATGAACCAATGTCCTCTCATCTTCCTGCCTTTCATATCTGAAAGCTGGTTTCAGATAGTTTCCCCAAGCTGGTGGATCTTTAGAATCTTGTCCACCTCACTTAACATCTCTTTACAATTTAAAAAAAAAAATCAAGCCATGTGCTGGAACTTTTGCCCCTCTGATATCAAGGATCCTTTACACTGCCTTCCTCTATACTGTCTCCAGGGCACGAATGGATGATCAGTACTCTAAGCAGTACTTCAAGCTGTGACTTGGGGGAGAAAAAAAAATGTACCATGCAGCTTTAATGCAGTTTTCAGGAAGTGATCTCAAATGGAATTGCCCAGTCAGTGAAATGTTTAAGGCAACAAATGGAAACTTTTCACAAAAATCAAATGGTGTCTCAAATTGACCCACTCATTGTTTTTAGTAATCACTTAATAGCCACGATGAATGCACAGTGCTTGTCTGGAGATCTGAACTTATCAAAGAACACACAAAAAGATAGAAAAAAACTTTCAGAAATGACCACTGAAATTGATGTCAGACAATCCGAATCTAAGCAACTCTGACACAATTAAGCAACTGAATAAGTGTTCCCTCATTTAAAAAAAGCAGAAAACGTGTGTCTGGTCTTTGCTGGAAAACCTAAATCCTACCAGGTCTTCCCACAATATACGAAATACAAGTGTGATGCAATTAACTGACTGACCCCAAAGAAAATTTGGAACGAATAGGTTACAGGAGAGAGTCAAGAGAATGTGGTGCTGGACAAGCACAACAGGTCAGGCAGCATCCGAGGAGCAAGAAAATTGACGCATCAGGCCCTTCATCAGGAATGAGGATTGTAGGCCGGGTTGATTGAGAGATGAATGGGTGGGGAAGGTAGCTGGAAATGTATTTGGTAGATGAAAATGGAGGAGAAATGTGTTAGGGTGGAGTGAATAGGTGGGAAGGAAGATGGATAGGTCAAGAGGGCAGTGCCAAGTTGGATGCTTGGGACCGGGATAAGGTGGAAGGAGGTTATGAGCCAGACCAATATCTAAAAAACAAAATCAACTCTATGTAAATAATTGAGAACAAAATGAAATCAATCTGATAAATAGACCTTTCACTTCTATTCCATATCTTAGATGCGCATTTTGCAAAATACAATACTTGATTATATCATGAAATCATATCTGTGCAAACCTTTTATTTTGTAAATATTTTTATCTTAATGACAACAACAGTTATATACAATAAAAACTGTGTGCCACCACAGTTTAGCAACAGATAACATTTATTGGACCGATTAGTAATGATAACAAAAACCTTGGGAAGGGGAAAAAAATGCCCAAATCATATTTGCTTTGCTGCCACTGCATGTCATTTGGCCATACAAAGAGACACGTCAACCCACATGTCTTCAAATGCCAAGACCGATCCCATACATGGAAATCTTTTCTGCACTGATCAACTTGCAAAAGAAAGCCCTCTTTTGAAGATCTAAGCTGAAACCTGAATCTAATGTATTCTGTTTCATCTGTGAAATCAACTGTCTCACCACGAGACAATTACAATTTAAGGTGCACAATATTAGGGATGTGGAAATCCAATGAATATGCTCCACTTCCATCTAAACTCCCTTCCCTGCAACATAGACTGTCTTCAGTTGCCCTGTATTTCTGACTTTGTCTACTGTTAATTCATATTGATACCCTAGACACGGACTTGACTTTCTGAAGGAGGTCTCTTACACATGCAAATATGTTCAAAATTACGCACAAGGCTTCTGCTTTCTTTCAGTAACCTAGCTAGCACCTGCTCAGGTAAGGCTTGAGGCTGATCGGGCACATTTAATCCTTTCTGAAGCCATGTTGACTATTATTCTTATACAGGTAATCACCTTTTTGTTCTGGATAATAAATCCCATTCAGTTTGCTATGATGGAGGTCTGGTTAATGTGTCTGCAGTTGTTACCATGACTGTAATCCTTGAGCATGGGAATTACATCAGTTGCTTACAGTCAGTCAGAAACCACCTCACTGTTTGTCAACTCTCATACAACAATCAATAGTGCTTGACAAATCGCTGCTGTTGTCACAAAGGAGCTTATTTATTGTTTTTCAGTCACTTCAATAGATTTGCAATTTCTGCTTCACTGATCTCAAAAGGTCCAGAGTAGACCTAACATTTCCACAAAGACAGGTCCTTGATCCTTCACGAATTGTCACATTAGTTGCATGTACTTACTCTAGCCAAGTATCTCCAGTCTAGAAGCTCAGAAAGCCTTTCAGTTCGGTTTCTCTGGATAATTCTCTGGCGACGTGACTGCTTACAGAACCCAAACATGAACTGAGTCAACTGATTGCAAGATTCGTCAGGTGATCGGAATCTACGGTCTACTATATAAATCCCTGGTTGCAAAAACAATACAAAAAAGGTGTAAGTGTTCTTGGTCAAATTATTATGTCGTGCCTAATGTAGCATTTCACTTCACTTACCATAGGCTGTTGGATCTGCCACATGCTCCTGCATAAAACAACCAAATCCAGATAGGTTGGTAGTCACACTGGGAATTCCCATTACTGTGCACTCAGCTATAAAAGCAAACATCATAGTTACAAGGTTTACTTATATGGTTTAATACTAGTCAGGTTTTACATTCCACTAATTACTTGCATAAATTTCAGTATTTATTTGCAAGATAAAAGATGTACAGGTATATCTGCTAAAGTATGGCCACATATACACTCTCTTCCTTTGTTGCCCTTCTGACTTCATATCTGCTCGTTTCACAACTCCATTACCCCATCACTCCAAATGAACGCAACTCTTTTTTTTAAAATGGAAAGGATAACGAGGGAAAGCAGACTGACACAAGCATATGTTGTCCTAAAGTTCAGTGACAGATTGTGTGCAAAACAGACTAGGTCCCACCACAAGTCAATATATTGGCTAGAATACAAGGAGTATTCATTGCTCCTTTTTGAATAATGCAATAGAAACATTAAATATTCACCTGAAAGGACCAGAAGAGCTCTCAGTAAACTATGACAGTGTAGTAAACGCTCTGCAGTGGAGTGGATAGATTGGGAATTCAAGTTCCTGACTGACTATTGAAAACATGATCTTCTGATTGACATGACAATAGAATCAACTAAATATGACAGCACAATTTTTATAAAAAAAAGTGAAAATAAAGTCAATGCAGATTGACAAAATAACCTGGAAATTCAGAGTTATCTACCGCTTTTCGTGGTGAAGCTAAAACGTATTAAAATGGAGTTGGGTGCCTGGTGAGATGGAGCACAAGTGAATTATTAAAATAACTAGCCCTTTATTTTAATTTTGTTTCTTCAAGTGCATTTTAAATAGCTTGATTATGCAATTACTAGAATATCCATATTCTCACATTCCACACAATTTAAATCATGAGTTGTGAAGATTTCTGAAGTGAGGAAAAAATAATGGAAGGAACGGGAAGATTGCTTTCCTTATAGCATGATAAAATCATTGTTAAGAGCTGAACTAACCAATTAGGACTGTATCTGGGAAAATTGCATTTTTTAAAAAATCCTGACAAGATTTGAAAGGGATGTTTAAGAGGCTTTTAGATAAGCACATGAAATTGCAAGGAATGGAGGGATGTAGACCAAGGACAGACAGAAGGAGTTAGTTTAAATTGGTGTCATGTTCAGCACAATATCATGGGCTGCAGGGCCTGTTCCTGCACTGTACTGTTCTAGGTTCAATCACTGGAAGCACAGCATCAGGAAGTCTATGTGTCACTTATTAATCCATTGTCATATTTACTGGGGCCTTCGACACAGTGGTCCTGCCTCAGTTTTAAATCTTCAACACAAAATGAGATAATATGGTGTAAACAGGAACTTCCAACATTTGAAAGAGGTAATTGATCAGGTCACCTAGCAGTGCAGTACAAGCAGGCAAGAAAGCGGAACTCACTTTCACCAACAGTCCCTTCTTGTAGTGACAAAGCACTATAGCTCTCCAGAACAACAGTGCATCCACCACACCACATATCCAATGACTGAATTGCTGGGCAATGAACCCAGAGGTCATGAAAAAAAAATGTCAGTTTTGATTTTCTTTTTCCTCAACATGAAGTCTGCTTCTCCCCTAGTCAAGTAGCCATTTGAATCACTTTCTACCTATACTACTCAGGCAAACAGTCTTTTCTAGCCTTTGAAAACGAAAACTCTAAAGTAGCTTACAAATATATTAAAAAAAAAGGATACCAAGTGAAACGACACTTACCGGGAGTGTATCCCCAAGGTTCATAATAAGATGGGAAAACACCAAGATGACAACCTCGAACAAATTCTTCGTAATCCATTGGCAAAAGTGGGCTCGTGGATGACAGAAACTCAGGATGGAAAACAATCTAGGAAATTGTAATGTAAAAGATTTTAAAACACCACTGTGGTTCACGTGGTACTTGGGTTTTAAAAGATACATTTTTACTACAGCTTTAGAGTCACTAGGATGCGAATATTGTAACGTTCCACGAGTTAACTCTTGACCTGACTCCAGAAGGAAGCAGTGAAAGACCTTCCAGTTTCTCATCACTTGGGCCTGACCACTCCAGTGGGGTCTGGAGTGAGGGGCCATAGACAAAGGAGCAATTACAGGAGATTTTGAACAGAAAGCAGTAGATATTTCTATACACAAATCTGTAGAATTCATTTCAAGAATTGGCATTTTAAGCAAAAACTATATCAGACAAAGTGGCATTGGTACATAGTCATACAGCACTGAAATAGATCCAACCAGTCTATGCCAAACGTAATCCCACAAGTAAACTAGACCCACCTGCTTGCTCCTGCCTCATATCCCTCCAAACCTTTCCTACTCCTGAACTTATCCAAACATCTTCCATGTGCTGTAAACTGTACCCACATCCAGCATTTCCTCAACAAGTTCATTATACATGCAAACCACCCTATGGGAAAAAAAAGCCCCTTATATCTTATTTAAAATCTCTCTCTCTCCTCTCACCTTAAAATATGCCTTGTAGTCTTGAAATTTCCCATCCTAAGTAAGAGACAATTACCATTAACTATCTATACCTGTCATTAAATTATAAACTTATATAAGGTTGCCTCTGAACCTCCTAGGATCCAGTGAAAAAGATCCCAACCTTCACTTAGAACTTAAACCTTCTACATCCAGCAACAATCTCTTCCAAATCCTCTTCAGCTTAATAATACCCTTCCTTTAACTGAGTGACCAAAACTGGACAGTATTTCAGAAGAAGCCTCAATGTCCTATACAACCTCAATAGGATTTCCCACGGGAAGAGTAGATAAATGTGATTAAGACTTGTGGTCACTTTGATGGCCAGCAAGCCAGTTCTCAAGGTAGACAGGAATTAGATATGAAGTTACAGTCCAATCAGCTATGGCCTTAATGAATGGTGGAGCAGGCCTGTGTGGCTGAATTAAGAGAAAGTGAGGACTGCAGATGCTGGAGATCAGCGTCGAGAGTGTGGTGCTGGAAAAGCACAAGGCAGCCAGCATCCAAGGAGCAGGAGAATCGACATTTCAAGCATAAGTCCTTCATCACCCGAAATAGTGATTCTCCTGCTCCTTGGATGCTGCCTGACCTGCTGTTTTTCCAGCACCACACTCTCGACGCTGATCTCCAGCATCTGCATTCCTCACTTTCTCTTAATTCAACCACACAAGCCTGCTCCACCATTCATTAAGGCCATAGCTGATTGGACTGTAACTTCATATCTACATTCCTGTCTACCTTGAGAACTGGCTTGCTTAACAAAAATTTATTCGCATCTGCCTTCCATTTCGACCACTTTCTCCAGGAGCGAGTGGGGGTGGGCGAGGGTAAGAATGTTCTAAAGACTTATAGCCTCTGAAAATTTTCTTGCCTAATTGGTTCAAAGTGAGCGGACACTGTTTAAAAGAGTTTCCTGTGATGAGAAAACATTCTCTCCACATTTCACCCTGTCCGGACTCCCCAACCAAGTCACCTCTTACTATTTTAAACTCTAGCAGGTATTAGCCTAGTCTGACCAACCTATCCTCATGAGGCAATCCACTCATTGCAGGTATTCATTTGGTAAATCTTCTCTGAAAGTTTTCCAACCTACGCATGTCTGTCCTTAAATTAACGGAGACCAAACTGTGCACAATACTCCAGAGGTTGCTTCAACTATTTTAAAATTGGTTTGTGTGTTGGTGTTATTGGTTCACCCAGTACGTGTTGCTGTTTCCCAATTGCCCAAAAGGAATTTAACACAGTCAATCACTTTGCTGGGTCTATATTCATACGTAGGCCACACCAGGTAAAGATGATAGATTTCCTTCCTTAAAGTGCATTTGTGAGTCAGATGTGTTTTACAATCAACAGTGTTGACATGGTCATCATTAAGCCAAATTGTTATTGAATCAAATTTCACCAACTGTTATGGTGGGTTTCAAACTCATATGCCCAGAACATTAACCCAGGGTTCTGGATTACTACTACAGGGTGAAATTACCTCTTTGCCACCTCCTCTGCTGTGGTCTCTATACAGGTTCCCTGTATAATTAAGCATATGCAATGAATAAGATTCTATCAAACAGTTCGTCAGACTTTCCAATATCCCACTGTATGTTCAAGCAAGCAGCAAAAACCTCAGCTCAATAGAGTACGGTTCTGTAGTGTACTTGCTTCACTTTGAGAATTTGCAAGTGAGGTGTTTTGATACAAGGAGAGTAGAGATACTATTCTGGCTTGCTAGAACAGGAGTGGTCCGAGAAGGGGGATTGAGAGCCACTGACTCCAGAGAGCTGACAGCTAGCATGGGGAGAGGGGTGGAAATGGGAGCTTACTTTGGTTAGTGAGATTTTAAAGCTTCTCTTTTCTCTAAACAAGTATCAAGACATTGTATTCTATTCTAAATTCGTACTTAACTAGTTAAATAACCAGAAATAACCAAAAGTAAGATTTAATACATTAGACGGACATATGGTGGAGCAGCTTGTATACCCAGACATCAGAATGGCAAGGCCATCTCTCGCCTGTGGACATCTCCATCCTGAATTGTGACAGGGAGGGATTTTTCAACATAATATAAATTACACCCTAGGGCAAAAAACACAAGCTGAGGAAATGGAATGCTTGCCTGTAGTTAGGCTACATTTAAGAGAGATCAAGACTGTCCTGCAAACACTGGCCCTAGCCAACAAGTACAGTATACTCAGTATGTGTCAGGAGAAGGAGGAAGATTGCAGGAAGGACAGCCACACAGACTATGGTACAGGGAGAGAAGAGCAAAACCGAAATGGTTATTGATAGGGGAGTCTATAATTAGGAGGAAGACAGATAGCCTCCGTTGTAGCCAAGGCTAAGAATCCTGAAGGGAGTGTCGCCTCTCCAGTGTCAGGGTAAGAGATTTCTTCGGACAGCAAAGTGGAATTTGGAAAGGAAGGAGGTAATGATAAGAAAACAAAAAAAAAAGTGTTAAAAATTAAAGGCAAAAAGGATCTATTAAATGAAGTGTTCAAGAAACAGAAAACAAATTAGCAAAGATATTATATAGGCACATCAATGTAAGGCATGACAGTGGTGGTGAGAATAGGACCATTAAAGGGAGAAACAGGATGATAATCACAGGAAACAAAGGCAGAAATATTCAATAAATTATTTCATTTCAAGCGTTTATAAGGAAGGGAGGAGAGGTCAACATGATGTTGAATGATGAGATTAGCAATTAGATAAATGTCTTAGCATTAAAAAAAAGAGGATGTATTGAATAAACTCAGTGGATAAAGCCCTAGGTTGATGATCACATCCATATATTTTAAAGTGATTGAGGGAAGAGATAGAGGCATTACTATTTGTATGTTTGCAAATGAATTATTGTAAGGTGTAGAGATATAAATTCTACATTTAAGAAGAGATAACAGATCATGCTGGGGAAAAATAATGGTACTTTACTAGGGAGAACAGTAGAATATCTAGAAATGAAAAATAAAATAATGACATCAACTTGGTTGAAGGTCCTTGACTTGAGAAGGTAACAGAGTATACATAATATTAACATAAGATGTGTTTTTTTTCTGGATTTTCAAATAGCCTTCATAAGAACCCAAAAAGTAAGCTCAGAGAACATGGAGTAAGATGACAAGAGGAAAATGCATTGTTCGCCAAAAAAGCTGCAGATGCTGAAAGTCAGATAACAATGGCTGGAAAAACTCAGCAGATCTGGCACCATCTGTGGAGAGAAAGCAGAATTAACATTTCGGGTCCAGCGAGCCTCCTTCAGAAAACCTGATGAAGGGCTTTTGCCTGAAATGTCGATTTTCCTGCTCCTCGGATATTGCCTGACCTGCTGTGCTTTTCCAGCACTACTCTAACTTTGACTCTAAGCTCCATTATCCTCAACACCCACTTTTGCCTTCTGAAGAATGGTCACTGAACCCATAATGTTAACTTTGTTTTTCTCTCTCTCTCCACATAGATGATGCTGGACCTGCTGAGTTTTTCCTGCAATTTTAAAATCCGACTTCCAGCATCTGCAATTTTTTTTTTAAACCCTAAGAGGGTCATTGTTCTTCTCTTTATATATGCACTGATCCATATAAATGAATTTAAATTATGAACAGCCAGTTTTTTCCGTTGTGTAAATTGCAGTCACATGAAATTTAAACTTTTCAGAAATATTACAGCTAATTTCATGAAGCTCAGTGGACACACAATATAAAGCTATAACTTTCTATTCCCGAATGCAACAATTTAATCGAAATGAAAAGACTACAAAATATTTAATTGCTCCTCTCCTGGAGAGCTATGGCTGGATGAGTGAGAAGCCATCTGTGCCCATTATAATAATTCAGTTCACCTTCATTAAAATAATTACTGGTCTCTACAATATTATTATTCCACCTCATTAAAGATACCAATCAACTTAGTTTGATTTCAACTTCAGGTTTTCCAAATGTATCATTTCCCTTCACTAGGCACTTCACAGACTGAGTTTTATACCATTAGACATATTGATCCAAAAATTGATCCATATCAAAAACTAGAGGGCATAGGTTTTAAGGGGGGGTGGAATTTTAAAAGGAGACCTGAAGGATGTTTTCCAGAGGGTGGTATGTATATGGAGTGAGTTGCCAGAGGAAGTGGTAGGTACAATTACAACATTGAAAAAGACATTTGGAAAGGTTTAGAGTGATGTGGGCCTAATGCAAGCAAATGGGACTAGTTTAGGATATTTAGTCAGTATTTTTGTGCTGTATGACTCTGAGCTAGTCTCCTACTTCTGAAATGTAGTTAAACGTTAATGCATGGTGAAATAGCCGTGTGTGTGCAGCAAGGTCGCATCATCAGCAATGTGATAGTGACAGAAACAAAAACAAAGTGCTGGGAAAACTGGCAGTATGTGTCAGAACTGATGAAGGGTCATTGGACTCAAAACATTAACTCCAGAGTGAACGTTCCAAGTCCAGTGACTCTTCATCAGTTGTGACAGCTGCTGCCAGATCTGCTGAGTTTTTTCAGCACTTTCGGTCTTTGTTTCAGATTTCCAGAATCCACAGCTTTGCCTTATTTTAGTTATTAACATAGTAATGATGATGTGTGAGGAATAAATATTTGCCAAATGAGGGAATTTTTAAACAAAATTCAGATCACATACAATCCTATGCCCACTCAAGTGGGCAAGTAAATTACTTTAACATTTCATGTGAAAGACAAGACATCCTGACAGTGCAGTGATCTCTCAGCATTCCACTAGAGTGTTAGATTAGAGTTTTAAGATGGAATGGAATCCCTACAGTGTGGAAGCTGGCCATCAAGTCCACACCAACCCTCCAAAAAGCATCACACCCAGACCACTACCCTACCCTGTCCCTGTAACCTTGCATTTCCCATGGCTAATGCACCTAGCCTGCACATTTCAGCACGGCCAATCCACCTAACCTGCATATCTTTGGACTATAGTTGGAAACTGGAGCAGCCAGAGGAAACCCACGCAGACACAAGGAGAATATGCAAACTCCACACAGACATTATCCCAAGGAAAGCCTCAAACTGGTTCCCTGGTGCTGTAAAGCAGCAGTGTTACACACGCTACATTATTTTTGTGCTCAGATATCTGGACTGAGTCCTAAACCACAATGTTCTACCAACTAGTGCACAGCTGACATACCAGGGACAGGGATAAAATATAGACAGCATATAGAATAAGTTATTAAAAGTTGCTTGATCTAGGAAGTGGAAAACAAAAAAACCTCTATCAAATGAATAGCAAGTGCAGCCAAGATAAAAGATGATTTTGAATATTCACCAATCAGAACTTCCCACCATTACTGCCACTTAGATGAAAGAATGAAGGTGAGCTTCAACTGAGAACAGGCAACAGGTACTGATTAGTGTAGGATACAATCTTAAAAACATTGCTAAAAAGTAGAGAATTAGGATTCAAGAAATAGAATTGGGGATGGGGTCAAAACTACAAAATTACACAGTGAAAAGGTGGTGCTAATTGACTATGCTGTCATTGGCAAAGAGATGCAGCAGGAATAGTTAACTGTCAATCTTCATTCTCAGACCATGCTGGTGAACTCTGACCAAGGTGTTGCCACCAGAATACAGAGATCAGTAGTCTTCATGACTACCTTTCCTGCAATGAGAAATAAAAAGGTGCAGGCTATGCATAAGTTAGCTTTACTTACATAAAACAGTCCTGTGTATCAATATTGCACTCAAAAAGCATCACCCTACAAAAGCTGACAGAATCTTAAGTGGTCTCTGGTGCAATTCGTACAGCACTGGACATTAATTATACTGATCAAATTTTAATGATACTACTTCTGCAATTCTTCCAGATCATTTAATAAGTGAGGTCTAATCGCAGAACAAATCGAATGTCAGACTGTGCTAAAAATTACACCGCATATCAATAAGGTTACTAGCCAGGCAGATGCATGTGAAAGAAGTTAAAGAACCCAGTTTTAATGTAGGTAAAAAGAACTCTCGCATATATTGCATCTTTATCATTGAAAGGAAAAGTCATGATGATTGCCAATCTCTGCAGTAGATGTAGGGGGACACCCTTACCACAGTCTGCCTGTTTGGTCTGAAAATTGATCGACAGGTAACTGCTCCTGCTGCATCACCATATCATGGATGTTCTTCAATCAGCACCCACTTTCATTCTGAGAAATTTGGTTTCCTTTGCTCTAGTCTATTCCTCACATCCTAGTCTGTGCAAAGGGTAAACAGCTTCAATTTCTCTTCTTTTAGGGATATTCAAGTCCTGTACAAAAATGCAATTCCTTATGGAACAAAATCTGGTGATTCACAATTCCCATAGAATCATCGAGTCCCTAAAGTTTGGAAGCAGGCCATTCAACCCATCAAGTCCACACTGACCTTCTGAAGAGCATCCTAGTCAGAACCATCCCTTAGCTTATCCCTGCATTCCCTATGGCCAATCCATCTAACCTGCACACCTTTGGACTCAGTGAAACTGGAGCACCCAGAGGAAACCCACACAGAACGTGCAAATTTCACACACAGTCACCGGAGGCAGGAATCAAACCCAGGTCCCTGGCACTGAGAGGCAGCAGTGAGAACCACTGAGCCACCATGCTGCCCCATTACCTGAGCAAGTCCCTGGTAGACTGCCTCCTTATTTCATACCACTGAGGTCACCACATACTTAGACTGACCACCAAGGATTAACAGCAAACATGCCATGGACACAAAATCCACGTTTAGAGGGGCCCCCCGACGACAAACAATTGGTGGAGAGTAGGGTGAATGAAGACATCAATCTCCTCACTGTTCCACTTCAAAACAAAAGACTTAGGACAGCTTAAATCAAGATTTAAAACCATTAAAACATTTTCATAACATAACCAACCCATGTTCAAGAGCCACCCAACTTGAGAGAGTTACCAGAAATACCTGGACTCCTTCACCTCTCAAGTCTAACAAGAAGACAATAAGTCAGCAAGGACAGGTTACAAAATGGGTCCAGCAGCAACCTACATCCCCATAATTACATTTAAACAGAAATGGGCACAAAACAAAATGTCAATGTAAATTGCTGACTAGCAAATTCTGACCATGTTTTTGTCCCACCCGATACCTCTACATCACTGACCATTGGAAAGGCATTCCAAAATTCGAGAGGGCATTTGATTACATGGGCATTTTTTTTAGTTCTATGCTTTGTGATGCACTTAAATCCACAAATTATATGACAATGGAGGCTTTTACATAGATTTACCACAGTGGTGGGCAAGAGCTAAGTGACAGCTGTAGAAACCCAAGTGACCCATATTAGAGCATCATGTTAGTTACTGGTTTTATTTGCAAAGTTTTTGAATTTACATTAGCGATCGACCCCACCGCATGAACCATAGCCTTAGCCATAGCCAATAGCAGTGGATAAGTTGTTTCAAATAAAGATAACAGGAAACAATACCACAAAAGCAAGGCACCTAATTGCCAAGGCTGGGTCTGTAGTCAATGCATTCTCACCTGTGAACAGAAGGTAAAGTGCATACCTTGACCCGGTCTGCCCGATTGTTGAACAGTCCAATTCGTCTGATCATGTTGAGGATGGGGTCATTACTGTCATCAATCATGTTGTGCGTGGTTACTGGAGGCAGTGTTTGGCGCTGAAGTCCATTAGAACAAAGCTGTAGTCAGTGACTGGAGCAAACATACGCTAAACAATGGCTCAATACTACATATAGAGGGGTCTTGTAGCACTCTGGTAATGTCCCTACATATAGGCCAGAAGATCTGAGGTTCAAGTCTCATCAAGCATCACTACATGCCCAAAACATAGTGATAAGATAATTTAAATGCAGCTTTAGGACAATCACATCTCAAAAGATTGGCTTGTGTGATGGCACGAAGAAAATCAGAACATAAGTTATAAGGCATTAATTCCAATTAGTATCAAACATTTTCTAAGCAGCATTACTGCTGGTTTGTATTGAAAACAGATTCAGATATTTGAAGTAAATGTAAGAAGTGATGCAAAACAATCTATGCATTTCATTTCTCCCCTTTTGGAAAATATTCTGTCAGGTCAACTGTCTTCTATTTTACTTTAGAGACATGGATTAACGAGGTGGGCAGATAGGAACTTTCATAATTTAACCAAATGGCAGAACTGGTTTAAGGGGCTGAAAGGTCAAAATTCATCTTTATGCAATACACTTCCCAGGTTGAATACCATTTTTGAGATTTACAGCTAATTAGCGTTTTCTATGTGAAAAGGAAGAAATGTTGGAGTTACAACTTTGAAATATTAAAAAGCAATAAATGCTAACTCAAAATTGCTAAATCTAAAATTATAGTCAAACACCACCCATATTGTACTTCCTATGCATAGAGAATTTTCCCACAATAGTCTCAAAACAAATTTGAGAAAGACATTTCACTTGAAATCACTAAATTATAAAAACATTTATAAAAGAGCTTTCATGAGCCAATAATGTTCCAAATGCTTGAGCTAATGAATTACTTTACAGTGACATACTGGGTGAAAAGATTATTCCATTCCAGAGTCTACCTGAGTTGCATAGATTGCTCTTTTCATTATGGTCAAGTCATCACGATCAAAGAACTTGTTCATATCCGGGGTCTCTCCTCTGTAAATATACAGAATAATTCACAAGTATATTGAATTAAGACAAATGGAATAGATGGAAACATTTTTTGGGTAGTTGATGCAATTTAGTAGCAAGTTACCCAATTCACCCAAATTTAATCGCACAGAAGGAGGCCAACTGACCCACTGGGTTCACGCATTGAGCTTAAATTGCTGGTTTTTCTTTGCAAAATAAAAAAGCACATTTGGTCTGCCTTTTCTCCCATTCTCATTTCCATGGGTTTGGCCATGGACTTCCATTAGACTGGTCCACACATACAAGAAAATACTGCAGTGGTTTGCCACTATATTCTGTAGGACAGCTGGCCAGAAAACTCTTGCACTCTTATCATCTACCATAAGGAGTATTGGAAGGACTAGCAGGGTGAAAAAAAAAAATCAATCTCATGGCCACATTTACAAATGCACCTCCCATTGCCAACAAGTCCTGGCATGGGATTTAAACCAAGGCGTACTGATTAGATTAGATTAGAATACTTACAGTGTGGAAACAGGCCCTTCGGCCCAACAAGTCCACACCGACCCGCCGAAGCGTATACCACCCAGACCCATACATTTACCCCTTCACCTAACACTTCAGACAATTTAGCATGGTCAATTCACCTAACCCGCACATTTTTGGATTGTGCGAGGAAACCAGAGCACCCGGAGGAAACCCACGCAGACATGGGGAGAATGTGCAAACTCCACACAGAGAGTCGCCTGAGGTGGGAATTGAACCCGGGTCTCTGGCGCTGTGAGGCAGCAGTGCTAACCACTGTGCCACTGTGCCGCCCGTAGTAGAGGTAGAGATCCTACTGATCACAGTAAAAGGATCTCGGACACCTTTTTGTACTTCCTGCACTATTTTTGCGAATCCTTTTAAAGAAATTACTTAATCCTTATAAAAGGTGCAAAGCTTTATTGTGCAACATGCCCTGAAAAAGGTACATTGTCATCTATTAACATATTCAATCCCTATTTTTCCTACAGAGGTTTGTGCACATTTGATCTTGGCAAAGAATGCAAATAAATGAGCTAGCATGTGTAGATGAAAGACTGTTCCATACAACTTTTCCCACCTTTACTCTGGTTGTTTGGAACAATTGTTTTTAAAAAACGAGCCCTCTTACTGCAGGTGTATTGAAAAGTACAGAGCTCATTGACAATACATCCAGGTGGTTAACTTACTTTAACAATGCTTCATAAAGTCGCTTCCCAAATTTCTCCTTGACCAAGTGGGCAGTATCCCTGGAAGGAATAAAGAGTGAAATGTTTTGCAGCTGAACTCTTCAGAGTTTACAGTGATACTTAATAAAATGGAGAAGCTAACATTCTTTCATCTGGCTTTGCAAGGGAAATTCATCCCATAATAATATGAAGAAGTAATTATTGTTGGGGAATAGGACTGAAGACAGGTACATTCCTCTATATTAGAATGTGAACAATATTTAAAGTCCAATAATTATTACTTCATGTGTAAAGGCACATGGTACATTGGAAGGTTCCCGTCTGAGGCACTGCCTCATTTAAGAGAAATGAAGATAAATGCCCGAGGTTCAATGGTCAATAAAATTCACGATCAGAGCAAAGAAACATCATATTTGCAGTATTATTTGCAATTAATTATCTAGTTAAACATCACACTAAATGGAAATAATCACCAAGGATCTGTAATGCACACTAGACAATCTTTAATAATCATCAAATGGGGATTGCACAAACTAGTTTGAAGACAGATCTCAATATAAATCACTTAGGGACTCCATACTAAAAGGTTGTGCTTAAAGTTTTCAAACAAAACAGTGTCCAATAAAAATGTAGAAAAGACAGATTTACCAGAGCTGTTTTCTGACTGCCTGCCCCTTCAATGTTTCAACGTTAAAGTTGTGTGTTTTTGCTGGCATTATGAAGAACACCACTACTGTTACATCACATTTGTGAACCTGAGAGAGAGGGAAGGAAGAGGGAAGGAAGAGGGAAGGAAGAGGGAAGGAAGAGGGAAGGAAGAGGGAAGGAAGAGGGAAGGAAGAGGGAAGGAAGAGGGAAGGAAGAGGGAAGGAAGAGGGAAGGAAGAGGGAAGGAAGAGGGAAGGAAGAGGGAAGGAAGAGGGAAGGAAGAGGGAAGGAAGAGGGAAGGAAGAGGGAAGGAAGAGGGAAGGAAGAGGGAAGGAAGAGGGAAGGAAGAGGGAAGGAAGAGGGAAGGAAGAGGGAAGGAAGAGGGAAGGAAATGTAGTCAACTCAAAATGAACCCACTCCAATTAAACAAACTTTACAACAAGGTTTTCACAAGATTTAAGTTATGAATCAGCCTTGCATGTTTAAAAGAAATTAAATGAATTTAATACTTTGAGACTATCCCTTGCTGTTTAGTTTAGCAAAGGATATTTTTAATACTTGCTCTTACATGTAAAAAAGCTAGTAACATTGCAGGAAACAACATGAAACCTTTGTTTGTCAAGGCAACTTTAAAAACAAAAATTCATTTGTAAATGCACATTTATTTGTAAAGTGGGGTTCACCATTTCAAATAATCTCAAAAGCACTTATCCTCAACAGGTGGGGGGGGGGGCGTTAAAAATCTCTCCTCAAAAATGGGAAAACTCGTCAAGTCTCACTTCAGAGACAGAGCACAAAGTTCACGCTGGTGCAAAGTTTGCAACCTTTTGGATCGGGTCATTAAGCCAAGGTCCCAAGATCCCTTGACACAGTTTTAAAGTACAGCTCCTGTCCTGGTCAATATCTATCTCTTAAAAACATCACTAAACCAGACAGTGATCATTATATCATGGATTTTTGCAAATTGCGGTCACATTTCCTAAAACTACAAAAGTGACTAAACAAGTCTGGAAAGTAAACTGGGATGCGTGATCATTTTCTTTATAGCCAATTAGCTACTTTGGAAATCTTGTCATTGGTTGCCAAACCTACTTACAAACCAAATCTGTCCACAGTTATTGAAAGAAGTGAGCCATCAACTCGATTTCCTTGTTTTTGGATGACCGCTAGTCTGGGAGTCCTGATTATCCATCCCTATTTAACAACCAATCTCAAATATACCATCTCTGACAATGTAGCATTCCCTCAGCATTGACCTGAGGCATTATCCTACCAGGGCCCTGAAGTGGAGGTTTGAATCATAGCCTTCTATCTCAAAAGACAAAAGACAAGATGGCTACTAAATGGACTAAAAATGTCCTGTAACCCTGACCAGAAACTGAACATGATATTTTATACCATAAAAAGGCACGCACACAAATTTTTACAGTGGCTGCAAGTGGTGGTCAGAGGTTAGGAATCCTGCAATAATTAACTCATCTCCTGATTTCCCCAAAGCCTACTCACTATTGACAAGGTATAAGTCAGGAGCATGATAGAATAGTCCACTTGAGTCTTGTTGGAGCTGTACAAGACTCAAGTAACCTGACATTATCTAAGACAAAGCAGTCTGCTTGATCACAACTCATCCAGTCCCTTCACCAATAAGGCATCTACAAAGTGCACCACAGTAAGTCACCAAGGCTTCTTTAATGGCACCGTCTAAACTTGCAATCACTAGAAGGACAAGGGTCATTGAGGCATACAACACCAAGCAATACAATCCCCAAATGGGATGATATCACCATCTTTTCACTGTCGTGGGGTCAAAGATCTGAGCATTCCCCATCTTAACAGCACAGCGATTGTCCCTACACCCTCAAGGGCTGCGACAGTTCAAGATGACAGGAAAAGACCAATTAATGCTGGCTTAGCCAGCAACGTCCACATCCCATGAACAACTTAATAAAAACAAGATGCAAATCATCATCATTTCGGGTGAAATGGCATGACAAATATAATGCACAAAGATATCAGGAGAACATTATATTTCACTCTAAGTGACACCATACCAAGGGTCAGAGGCTGTGGCTGGGTTTCTACAACAGCACAACTGACATAGCAAAGATAGGCAGCAAAAGAAATTCAGCAGATACAAAGGAAGTACTATAGCTGCTAGGAATAGACAGAATTTTTCATCCTCCCTTCCCCCCTACAAACCAATCATTTCTTCTGGTTCATGTTTTCGAACACTGCTGACTGATTACAGTTTTACAAATCCGATCATGTTTTGATGAACAAATGCTATTTTAATCGTTCTTACAGTAACCTACACATAACTTGGAGATTCTCTACCAATCTTGCCCTCAGCTGTCTATCGGCCCAGTGTTCTGTTAACTCCCCCGCCCCGAGACGCTCCTTATAATCAGTCCCTTCAAAACACAAAGTAAGAGTAGGTTGGATAGGCCTGCAAGCCCAATCAGCCATTCAAAGAGATATGGCTGATCATCCAACTCAGTACCCTGTTCTGACTTTCTCCCCATACCCTTTGATTCCTTTAGCCCCAACTTCTTAGAAAACATTCAATGCTTTGACCTCAATTGCTTTACGTGGCAGAGAATTCCACAGGCTCACCACTATTTGGTGGCTCTCAAATTTTGCCTGATAATCAAATCTGAGATGTACTTTGGGAAGTGTTGGAATGTCAAATGCAAGTTGTCTTCACACAGAAAATAAAATAAATGTAAGTATGAACCCTGAGACCTAAACTATCGTACAAAGTTGAACCTTTTATGAATGCATTTTTGCCCAATAACTCTGATTGTGTCTTATTCTCCCCTCATGGACTTCTTCTGTCCAGTTCCAAAAACAGGGCTCTAGGCAGAATGATAGTGTTGCATATCAGTGAGAAAAACCTCACCCCTGGGGAAGTTATGAGAAAGAATTCTGAATGATGGAACATGTGCGTACTTGAGACACACATCGAGGAGGGATAACCAGCATGGATTAGTTAAGGAAAGGTGATGTTCGACAAACTTAATTGAACTTTTTGAGTGTTGAGGAGGTCAATTCACTTGATGTGTCCTCCATGGAATTTGACAAGGTCTTTCATGGCAGACAGATCAAGATAGTTAAGCCCATGGGATCCAAGCCAAAATGGCTCAATGGATCCAAAACGGACAGGTATTGATAGGAAGGAGAAGGCAAGGATAGAGGTATGTTCCCGTCACTGGATATCTGTTTCCACTGGGGTTCAACAAGACTCAGTTTGCTGTTTATGATGTGCATTAAAAATGACTTGGGCTTAAACGCTGGGGGTACAATCAAGAAATTCATCAATGTCATGAAAATAGTGCTTAATAGCGAGGTGGTTATCTACAGATTGGTCAATGAGGTGACAAATGGAATTCAACCTAAAAATAAAAGGCCAAGGTAATTCACTTAAGCGTAAATAAACAAAAGAAATACACTGTGAATGATGGGCCCTGGAAAGTACTGAATGCCTCAGAGACCTTGTTGTGTATATCTACAGAACGCTGAAGATAGGACAGCAAGTGGACAAAAGGTGGTTAAGGCAGAGGTTCGGTCAGGTGGTTGAGGTGTTCAAATGAAGGGCTTTTTATGTATCGATTACATTGTAGATCAGATGAAATGGATTTTAAGTTTTTATTCCAGGATGTCATACAATGTACAAACCAAGCTGAAGAGTGATAGAAACCTGAATGATGCTCAGGTTGAAATCAATTTTATATAATGTCAGAACATTACCTCTTATTGTCCATTGACAATCTCTATAAGCAAATGATTATTAGAACTTGGATTGCTTTCCTGTTAAATCATGGAGGAAGAGTTTTGCAATATTTAAAAGGAAATTGGCTATGTATTTGAAAAAGGTAGAGATAAGAGAGAGAAAGAGCAGGGACAGAGGATTACAATGAACAGGCGCTCTAAATGAAAATCAGCAGTGCAGGTTTGGCAACATCTTGGAATAACAACTTTCTTTGTACTTAGAATCTATTTCATCTGATCTGGATGAAATACAATTCAATAAAACCACACTATTGAGAGCCAATGAATATAAATAGTATCCCGCATGCATCTGATACATACAAATCTCTTCATTAGAAGAGCTCAAGCATCTGACCAAGCCATTAGCTTTGAACAGAATAAAATGTTTCCATCACAGCCAATTACAAAGTGCAACAAATAAAAGTAACTGGTCGAGTATTTGAGAAGACCTGTTCCCAGATTAAAACAAGATGCTTTAGTGAAGACTAATGGTGCGTCTTCTGCAAAACTTTCATATTCTTACCCGGAGGAGGAAGTTTAACCTTGACAAAGCTTCTATGAATACATCAGCTCCTTTATTCGTAAATTCATATCTACCAGCAATGAAGAAGAAGAGAGTCTTTTCCAAATTGAAATCCAGGTGGCTGGAATCAAACAGAAATTATTTAAAAGGGGATGGAATATGCTCCAGTAAATAAACACTGCAATAACTCATCTGTGTATAAGATACGAAATGGACATGTATAGAACTTCAATGGATGCTTTCAGAATTCAGAAAGTCTGACAAGTACTAAAAATAGTATGCAAGGAGTGGATATTTTTGCATAACAGCCTGATACTGAATCTCTTTTCAGACTAGATTGCCAACGTTTACAGTGTGTAATCTTATACACAAAGCAAACAGGACCGATGGAGCATTGGTGATAATCATTACATAAAACAGAAGCAACTTCAAAAGGATGTATGGAACAAGCCACTATTAATGAAGCAAAGAGAAATATTACATTTGTGACATTATAAACGTGGTTGGAAATAAAGACAGACTTTGCTGTATACCAGTTTTCTGCATGTGCAATTTTTTGTTTTGTAATGGATTGAACCAGTGAGTAAATTGGTGCATGGAGTAGAAGATTATGAGATTAGATTCCCTACAGTTTGGGAACAGGCCTTTCGGCCCAACCAGTCCATACCGACCCTCCGAAAAGTAACCCACCCAGACCCATCTCCCACTGACAAATGCACCTAACACTATGGGCAATTTAGCATGGCCAATTCACCTGACCTGCACATCTTTGGATTATGGGAGGAAACCCACGCAGACTTGGGGAAAACGTGCAAACTCCACACAGACAGTCGCCTGAGGCTGGAATCAAACCCAGGACCCTGGTGCTATGAGGCAGCAGTGCTAACCACTGAGCCACCATGTATTAGGTTTTGTCAAGACACAGTTCATCATTACGGGTCTAACTTCCAGTTGATAAAACTTACTATGAAATTGTGATTTAACAGCATTTTCCACTCTCCAAAAACTTTTAGTTTTACCACAACACTTAAAAAGGAGAAAATAAAAAGTCAAAAAGCAATACCCATAGAAGTGGCCCCGAATAAATTCTTGGATGCGTGACTTGTACAAGGCATGCAGATTCTGAAATTCGTGCATGGCAGAGAACTTCTTAATATTCAAGCCATTCGGGGTAATGACATCTAGAGCAAAAAGAAAGATGAAAACTAAGTATGACAGAGATGTCACCCTCCAGATGTCAGCATCAGTTTGTTTTTAAAAACAGCAAACATTTAAAAATGAACCTCAATGAAGTGGGACAATATTTTGTCTATACTTGAGGGTTGGGGGAGTGAGGTGGTGTGTTCTAGCAGAGATATACATTGTGTCAAAGACCAGCCTGGCCACTCTGCTATCAATAATTGTGCTTCCTTATACAATGGGCCAAAGTGTCAGAAAACATTCAAGATGATGGAAGTAAATCAACCATCAACATAACTGTCTCGAGTGTGTGGTTCTCAATAGCTCACAATGCCCAGGAAGCCCAGCACAATAATGGCCAGTTAACACAAACTAAACAAGTCATTTAAATCAAAGATAACATGTAGAGCTCTTCATCAGTATTGTTAGTGTTATAAGGAGAGACCTGGACATCTTAATTTCAAATGTTAGCGTGCTAAAGGAGTCTTCATAGGGAGGCACCAGGAAACAACACGGGAATAGGAATAGGCATACAAGACTCTTTAATTATGACAGGAGAATAAAGGAAGGCAGTAGTCATGCTCAACAAATATCAGGAAATTATGCACAAAGAATGCTCAGCATAAAACATGGAACAGGATCCCAGATAATTGTAGAACCACAATCCTCCAAAATAACCTAAGAATCAGTTGGATGCACTAGTTGGACGTTTGGGTCACTCTGGACAGATGAACTAAGGATGGAACAAATGGCCTTTTATCACATGCGATTCTTTCAACTCCGAAAGCTCAGAAAGGAATCAAAGCCACTCTGCGACCACTATAGCAATGCCGAGTAGAGACGGAAGTTACTGAGGTTACCACGTGCTCACTGGAAAAAATATTATTGCCATAAGACCTCAAAGAAGTTTGACTTTGAAAACTCTTAATAAAAACATTGCAGTGAAAAAGCAAAGAATCTGCATGTTCTAAATGTCTGCATCACAAAACTCAAAGCTAGGTGTACCAAGTGGCAGGATAAAATCAGTAATGAAGTCCCTGGTGACAGGGCAGGACTTATATACTTAATGGCAAGGTCCTGTGCTGAATAGAGACACCTTGGAGTTGCTCCTTTAAGGTTAGGTTGTCTTTGGTTCCACCCCACAACCCTCCCCCAAGAGGTTGTAAAGACACAGGCTCTGAAATGCCTGGGGTTGATCTATTTGAAGAAGCTTTTTTTTAAAAAAAAGATTGTGCAATGAAAGGGGAGCGGCCAGTTCTCCCAGCTCAGCTTTTCTCTGGTTTGGGTTTGGTTTTAGTCAGTTGTGAAGCTGCTGGACCCAAAGGAGCAGGTCCAGGCTGATCCTGCCTCTCTCTGACATCTCTCCTGTAAGACCCTGGGTTTGATTTCATGAATTGTGGTGGGTGAATGGAATAAGCTGCCAGAGATGGTGGTGGAGGCAGGTTAAATTACGACATTTAAAAAGGCATCTGGATGGGTCTCTGAACAAGGAGGGTTTAGAGGGATATGGAGCAAAACTGGCAATTGGGACTAGATTAAATTAGGATATCTGGTCAGCTTGGACAAGTTAGACCAGAAGGGTCTGTTTCCATGCTGTACATCTCTATGACTCTATGGCAGGCTCCAAAGAGAAGTGATTATAAAATTTGTTCCTCATGCACACAAACAATTTAGGTTCCTAGTTACGACTCCACACCAACCCCGCCCCCGCTTCTGTAAAGAGTATGAAAGTACTTAAACATTAATTCTGCTCCAGCTAGGAATGGTGTAATGGATATATGCCAGTTCTGAAGGAGGGTCACAACTCAAAACATTTCTCCCCATAGACACTGCCAGACCTGCTGAGTTTCTCCTGCAATTTGTTTGTTTCAGATTTCCAGCATCCTCAGTTCTTTGTTTTATTGTGAGATACATGCTTGCCAATGAAGCAGCTAAAAACCTTGCTCTTTTAGGGACACTTGATGCTTGTCTCGATAAAGAGTCAGATGTCCTCGCCTAGAGAAATTGCTCAACTTAAAATTAAAGCATTGTGATTTCTCAAGTACACTTGCCAGTGGTCAAGTTTGCCAGGAATTTCTACAGCAACATATTTTTCTGTTCATAAACTACAAAATAATAAGTTAGAGTACAAAAACAATTGCTTATTGGAAGTTGATAATGTTTGGCGAAGATGGCTCTATGAGTTTTGATTTCATAATGCAGACTGAGGATGAGCAATCTCCAAAACTGGATTTTTAAAAAAAAAGATGCAGAAGACCTCAGCATGTAAGCCTTGCCTGGTTTTCTCTTTATCATGTTCTCTGCCTCGACAGCAGTGATGGCAGAGACAGTCGTAAACACATGAGCGCAGTGGGTACTGGCTCGCTCCATACAATAGCGATGGTAAATCTGCCTTTCCCCCGCTTCCTTGTCAACATTAAACTGATCAGAAGAGAAAAAAAAAAAGTGGGACAGTATGAGACATTCAGGAGCTTTCACAATAAGTAAGAACTCAAGTCTTTGCACTAAAGGGAAACATGATTGAAAGACAAGAAATGCTCAATCTTGTAGGTTAAATACGCGCATTTACAATTCTGTAGCCATTATGCATTGCAATGTGGTTTGACAAACTAACATTTACTTGAAGATCAGATGTCCTAACGAGGGTTTTCCTGATCATAAAAAAGGTCAATGGGATCCAAAAGGCCAGCAGCAGAGCACATGTCGAGTTGCAGTTTACTCATTAAACTACAGTGATAGGCAGATCCCTAAAGGCAGGAGCAGTTTTATGAATGTCAGGTCCACAGCGTCAAGTCAGAAGATGCTCATTCCAATAAGAGCTACTGACAGAGAAAGCAAATTTTAAAACATACTAAGATGCCCAACGACACCCTGAACATACTTTTAAGAAAGACTCCAGAGGTAAATAAAGTCTTTTTTTCTTCCAACATCTTGCTTCTTTTTAAAAAACAAAAAAGTGGGCGGCACGGTGGCTAGCACTGCTGCCTCACAGCACCAGAGACCCGGGTTCAATTCCCGCCTCAGGCAACTGACTGTGAGGAGTTTGCACATTCTCCCGGTGTCTGCGTGGGTTTCCTCCAGTTTCCTCCCACAGTCCAAAAATGTGCAGGTTAGGGGAATTGGCCATGCTAAAATTGCCCGTAGCGTTAGGTGAAGGGGTAAATGTAGGGGAATGGGTCTGGGTGGCTGGCGGGTCAGTGTGGACTTGTTGGGCCGAAGGGCCTGTTTCCACACTGTATCTAATCTAATCAGTAATACAAATCATTTAATGAAAAATAACTTTAAAGAAACAAATTCTGTCACTGAAAAACTCCAAAGAGAGCTTCTTGATAACATTAGGCTTCTACAGTTGTACATCCAAGTCACGTGGGTGTAACCTCCTTATAAACGCAGGTTACAAAATCACATTGTTACAGAACCAATGTTATTAATTGGCCAGTGGTACTCTTCTCTAAAGATGAGGATGCATTACCCCATTGGATTTCCAGTCAGGAGTCAGTTAGTTCAATTGGGTGGATGGCTGGCTTGCAATGCAGAACGACACCAACATCACAAGTTCAATTCTTGCACCATCTGAAGATCCCACCTTCTTGACCTCCTAATGAGGTGGCCTATGGCAACTTTACCTCTAGGGTGGTTGTGAATAATTCAGGATGCAGAAGAAAATCATGTGCCCAGATTAACTGGAGGCCATGTCAATGTGTTTTGAGTTGTAACAGAATGTTATATGTTTAAAAATCCACATGCCTCCCCTACTGAGAAATCACTCCAACCATATACCAAATAGTTTAATAATGCAGAACAAATAATCATCCCCAAATAGTACCCGACTCAAAACTGGCCATCAGGAAACTCAAAGCAAATGTCAATATTTCTTCCCCACTCCCAAACATTAGGAAAAGCTTCCTTATCTTGCATGTTCCAATATTACTGCATTCCCTACCCCCATACTGACACACTTCCCACAAACCAGGCAGAGACTCAGGAGGGCCAGTCACAACATGCAAAGTTATCCACACTGCTAGCCAAGTTGTCCCAGTCGATCTGCAACACTGGGATCTGCCAGCAGCATGGACAATTACCAGGCAATGTCCTGTCTACAACAAAAATCCAACCCTTTAATTAGCACCCTATCTTGATTATCAAAGTGATTGAAGGCGTCATCAACAGCAATAAGGTGCTCATTGATGTTTAGTTTGGATTCTACCAGGTCCGCTTAACTCCCAAACTTATAAACAACCTTGGACCAAACATGGACAAATAGGATGAAATTCAGAGGTGAGGGCAAAGTGACAGCCCTTTAAATCAAGGCATCATTTGACTGTGTGACACCGAGTCCTAGCAAAACTGTAGTCAACACAAATCAGACAAACTCGCCATTGTCTGCAGTCAAACCAAGCACTGGGGGGGGGGGGGGGGGGGGGGAAGATTGCTGTGGTCACTAGAGGTCAGTCATCTCAGCCCCAGGACACTACTGCACGAATTCATCAGGGCCCAACCATTTTCACCAGCTTTCTCCACCACTAGGTAAGAAGTGTGGACATTTGCTAAGGATTACACATAGGGTGCTTCATGCAATCTATGCTCACACAGTGAGACCTGGGCAATATCAAGACTTGAAGTCATGTTACATTTGTGACAAGTGAGTGCTGGGTAATGACCAGCTCTAATAAGACAGAGTCTAGCCACCTCCGCTTGATGTTCAACAGTAATATCATCATAGAATCTCTCGCTCTCAGAATCCTGGGGTCACAATTTATCAATAACTGAACTAGACAAACCAGTAAAATACAGTGGCTACAACAGCAAGTCAGAGGAATGCTGTGGAAATCAAAATGGATTTCTTTTCCTCCCGGTGATTGTTCAGAATCGTAATGGAAGACTTTCCATTTTCCTAATGGACGTCGTTTGAGAAGCTCAACACCATCCAGGACAAAGCAACCCATCCACCACCTTCAACATTCACTCCTTCTACCATTGACGCATTATACCCCATGTGAAAAAGTGTTTCCCCATTTTGCTCCCGAATAGCTTAGCACCAATTGTAAGATTACATCAGACTTCGAACCACCTCAGAGGAAACTAACTGTGGGGACTATATGAAAGTTCCCTGTATTGACCCTATCATTTTCTTACAATATTTTGAACACCTCAATTGCAGCAGGCCTTCCTTTCATATCAAGAGTTTTCAGATATAAGGCACAACCAAACATGCACTGTGGAAACATTTAACAAATTACAAAGTCAAATTATGTGCCCTTTCTAATTTTTGACAGTAGTGTGTTTTTTTTCCTCTTCTTCTCAATGAGACATATTTTTGTTGAAAAGATTTGGTTTATTATTGTCACATGTACCAATGTATAGTGAAATGTTGTGTTTTGCGTGCAGTACAGATAGATCATGCCATACAAAAGTGCATTAGGGTATTAGAACAGAGTGAGGAATACAATGCCTTGGCTACAGAGAAGGTGACAAGGAGCCAAATCAACATTAAATTTCAAATTTGTGAGGTTCAGTCAGAAGTCTAATAACAACAGGGAAGTAGCTGTTCTTTATTTTACATGCATTTTACCATTTACTCCAAAACAATTAGTCAACCTTCTATGATGCTGCATATAGAAATGGGAGATAACATGTAATCTGCAATCAAAGCAAGTCTATGCTTAATGAATTTTTAACTTGTAACCTAAAAGTGTTGCACAGAACTAATGAGTTGTCCAACTGATATGTCAACAAAATCACAATGTCAATGAAAACAAATCCTTGCAATAACTCTGTACAGCAGCAGTTACATTTTATTTACCCTGTATTCTCATCATTCTTTGGGCAAAGATATTTCTTCTCTATTCCCCATTAGGCTGCTAGGCAACTAATCTTTTAGTTATCAGCATTTTTTTCTCGTTCCCACAATCCTGGTATCTATTATCAAAATATTCACTTAAAACAGATTTGACAGTAGAGCACAGCTGAAGTATTCAAGGCAGCAGTGAATGACTATTTGGTTAAAAATAATGTGTAATGCTACGGGCAAAGAGCAGGAATCGGCACTTGTTAAGTGAGCATCATAACGTCTGGGTAATGGCCTCCTCCTGTGCCAAAACAATTCTCTGATTCAACGAACATCATGAGGCAGTTTAGATAAAGTACAGGGGAACCTCGATTATCCGACTACCAATTATCTGAAAACTGGATTATCCGAAGGAGATCTCGAGGTCCTGATGGAAACATTATATCAAAGATGTGTTTCCAACAGTGATCACATCTTTTGTTTAGTGATTAAACAGACACCGTCTCCAAATGACTGACTGCCTGCCGTCTCTCTCCCCACACTTTCCCTGGAGTTCTACGTGGGGGTGTACCCAAAACCCCCTCATCCCTAGATAATCTCTCCAACATCTGCCTGTACAGGGCAAAAGTGGAACCTGTCAAAACGTTGCAGTGAAAAATTGTATGTGTGGCTGTGGCTGTGTGCGCGCGCGCGCTCTATTTAGAGACTTACCCCACAAAGGCAGCAGCAGTCTTGTTGTTGGTGTCCAGACCAATTGCCCTGGAAAGGGGAGAGGGTGAGGGGGGTGTGGAAGGAAAGAGGGTGAGGGGGGGGGGGGGTGTATAGGGTTGGGGGCAGGGGAGGGGCGATGTTGCACAGGGTTGGGGGAGGTGTTGAATGGGGGTTGGGGGCAGGGGGAGGTGTTGCACAGGTATGGGGCCGGTGGGGGGGGGGGTGAGAGGAGGTGTTTCAGGGGATTGGGGGTAGGGGGGAGTTGTTAGAACATAACAGAGCAGTACATACCCTTCGGCCCTCGATGTTGCACCGAACTGTCATACCAATCTGAAGCCCATCTAACCTACAGTATTCCATGTGCGTCCATATCCTTGTCCAAAGACTACTTAAATGTACTTAAAGTTGGCGAATCTACTACCGTTGTAGGCAAAGCATCCCATACCTTTACTACTCTGAGTAATGAAACCACCTCAGACATCTGTCCCATATTCCTCGTGCTCGCCATTACCATACTTGGAAAAAGACTCTCCCTGTCCACCCTATCTAACCCTCTGATTATCTTATATGTCTCTATTAAGCCACCTCTCAACCTTCTTCTCTCTAACAAAAACAGCCTCAAGTCCCTCAGCCCTTCCTCGCAAGACCTTCTCTCCATACCATGCAACATCCTAGTAAATCTCCTCTGCACCCTTTCCAAAGCTTCCACATCCTTCTTATAATGCGGTGACTAGAACTGTACACAATACTCCAAGTGAGGCCACACCAGAGTTTTGTACAGCTGTAGCATAACCTCCTGGTTCTGGAACTCGATCCCTCTATTAATAAAAGATAAAACACTGTATGCCTTCTTAACAACCCTGTCAACCTGGGTGGCAACTTTCAAGGACCTGTGTACCTGGACATCGAGATCTCTCTGCTCATCTACACTACCAAGAATCTTACCATTAGCCCAGTACTTTGCATTCCGGTTACTCCTACCAAAGTGAATCACCTTACACTTGTCCGCATTAAACTCCATTTGCCACCTCTCAGCCTAGCACTGCAGTTTATCTATGTCTCTCTAACCTATAACATCCTTTGTCACTATCCACAACTCCACCGACCTTAGTGTCGTCTGCAAATTTACTAACCCACCCTTCTACACCCTCATTATAAAAATGACAAACAGCAGTGCACCCAACACCAACCCTTATGGTACACCACTGATAACTGGACTCCAGAATGAACATTTCCCATCAACCACCACCCTCTGTCTTCTTTCAGCAAGCCAGTTACTGATCCAAACTGCTATATCTCCCACAATCCCATTCCTCCACATTTTGTACAATAGCCTACTGTGGGGAACCTTATCGAATGCCTTGCTGAAATCTACATACACCACATCAACCGGTTTACTCTCATCTACCTGTTTGGTCATCTTCTCAAATAACTCAATAAAGATTTGTGAGGCATGACTTACCCTTCACAAAACCGTGCTGACTATCCCGAATCAAATTTTTTAGATGATTATAAATCCTATCTCTTATAACCTTTTCCAACACTTTACTAACAACTGAAGTAAGGCTCACTGGTCTATAATTACCAGGGTTGTCTCTACTCCCCTTCTTGAACAGGGAATCACATTTGCTATCCTTCAGTCTTCTGGCACTATTCCTGTAGACAATGACGATTTAAAGATCAATACCAAAGGCTCGGCAATCTCCTCCCTGGCTTCCCAGAGGATCCTAGGATAAATCCCATCTGGTCCAGGGGACTTATCTATTTTCACATTCTGTAGGATTTCTAATACCTCTTCCTTGTGAACCTCAATCACACCTAGTCTAGTAGCCTGTATCTCAGTAATCTCCTCGGCAACATTGTCGTTTTCTAGAGTGAATACTGTCGAAAAATATTCATTTAGTGCTTCCCCTATCTCCTCTGACTCCACACACAACTTCCCACTACTATCCTTGACTGGCCCTAATCTTACTCTCATCATTTCTTTATTCTTTAAATACTTATAGAAAGCCTTAGGGCTTACCCTATCTGCCAACAACTTCTCATGTCTCCTCTTGGCTCTTCTGAGCTCTCTTTAGGTCTTTCCTGGCTACCTTGTAACCCTCAAGCGCCCTAACTGAGCCTTCACATCTCATCCTAACATAAGCTGCCTTCTTCCTCTTGACCAGAGATTCCACTTCCTTTCATAAACCACGGCTCCCGCGCTCTACACCTTCCTCCCTGTCTGCCAGGTACATACTTATCTAGGACACACAGGAGCTTTTTCTTGAATGAGCTCCACATTTCTAATGTGCCCATCCCCTGCAGTTTCCTTCCCTATCCTATGCTCCCTAAATCTTGCCTAATCGCATGTTGCAGGAGGTTGCGGGGGGGGGGGGAAAACAAAAAATAAAATTGTTGCACAGGGTTGGGGGCAGGGCCTCACACGCTGTGTGCTGCTGTAGTCTCCTGAACAGGGAGCAGACTTTAAAAACTCTGAGCCCCAGAGGAAAGGCAGTTAAATCAATTAACCGAATAATCGATTATCCAAATGAAATAGTGCCTGCCCATCACATTCAGATAATACAGGTTCCCCTGTATTTAGAAAAAAAATTGTTCCCATTATTGCAAACAAGGGGCCATATATTTCAGATAGCTGTCAAAAAAACCCCAACTTTTTTATTAATTTAAGTAGTTAGGAACAGACTTCCAGAAGATGTGGTGGAGGCAGGTTCAATTGGAGGCTTTCAAGCGAGAATTGGATTAATATCTACAAAGGAAGAGTTGTAGAGAGATGGTGGAGGAGGTAGATTAGGTGAATTGCTCAAGGGCCAGCACAGACACAAAAGGGCTGAAAGAACACAACATAGTCGACCATTCTGTGATTAGGCTAGTAGATCATCTCAGACAGAGGCAAAAACTAGATTCTATTCTGTTTTATCCTTTTGTCATCGTACTAAACTTATAGCTATCTTTTTTCTCCAATTGAGTGTTAAGATCAAGTCAAAAAGGTACACCAGATGAGGTGCAACCATAGTTTAATGCAAGTTCAGTATAATTTCTTATTTTTCACATCTATTCCTCCAAAAATAACCTCATGCCTGGTTTTGCTATTATGAGTTTAAGGACCAAGTTGGAACTGTGCTCTCAGAATTCTAAGCATTGCAAACCTAGTTGATCCGTATTTTCTAAGCAATGAGTATTTACTTTCATGTTCTTTACAGAATGTAATACTGGAATTATCTATGTTGAAAATCATTTCCTCGCTCCTGCTTTCAAACTCACTTGCAGCGAATGGCAATGGGTGCTACCCATGACCTAGGTATAAAGAGATACAGGTCCCTTTTGTACATTATTTAACATTTCCCATTCACTGCATTTCATGTTCTTCCTTTCTGTTTTCTTATCAAATGAAAAACTTCATATTTAACCACATTATACTGCATCTATGCATTTGCCTACTCTCTCAACTCGTCTGAATGACCCTGAAGCTTAAAATAGAAATCAGCAACTTCTGCAAGTTTAAATTATTAATAAAATGTGAACAGCAGTAACCCCAGAGTTATGGAACCCCACTTACTGCAACTCAATAACTCACTCTTTATCTCTACTCCCTGTATTTTGTCTACCATTTTGCTGCTTCTCCCAATTCCACCTGCCTTGGTCTTATTTACTAAACTGATATGTGGTACCTTATCCACAGCCTTTCAGATATTGAGGTAGGATTATTTATGACATCTATTCCCCTGGTTACATCAAGAATTGACTGAGGTTGGTCAAAATTGACATCTGGTGGCCTTCCTCCTACTCCCTCCAAGTCATAATTGTCCAACCCATACAGCTCACTTCTACCTCCTTCCCAAAAATCAACGAACAGGACTACCTGGGCAGACCCACTGTTTCTGCTTACTCCTGCCCCACAGAACCCATAGAATCCCGACAGAGTGGAAACAGACTCTTCAGCCCAACAAATCCACACTGACCTTCTGAAAAGAAACCCACCTAGACCCATTCCCCTACCTTATTACTTTACATTTACTCCTGTCCAATGCACCTAACCTACACATCCCTGAACACTACAGACAATTTAATGTGGGCAATTCACCTGACCCGCACATCTTTCGGTTTGTAGGAGGAAACCCACCCGGAGGAAACCTACGCAGACACAGGGAAACTTTGCAAACTCCACACGGACAGCCACCAGAGATTGGAATCAAAGCCGGGTCCCTGGTGCTGTGAGGCTCTTCCTCCCTCGACTTGGTTTTTTCAACCCCTTGTCCAGTTCCTGCCCACTTCCATTCACAATTCCCCTGATACTTTACGTAAATTTTAGAATTTCCAGTTTGCGGGCTCCAGCCGCTTCCCCTTTACCGCAGATGTGCACTCCCTTTACATGTCCATCCCCCATCAGGATGATCTCAGGGCTCTCTGCTTCTTCCTGGATAAGAGGCCTGAACCACCCCAATCCACCACCACCCTCCTTCTGCCTGGCCAAGCTCATCCTCACGCTGATCAACTTTGCTTAAATCCCCTCACTTTCTTCAGATCAAAGGGGTGGCCATGGGTACTCACTTGGGCTCCAGTCATGCTTGTCTCTTTACGTGGAACATTCCTTGTTCCAGTCCTATCCCAACCCCAGCTCTCAACTTTTCCCTCTCTTTTCAGAATTGGAAAAGGTTATCAATTTTGCTTCTAATTTCCAACCCGCTCTCACCTTCACCTGGAGTCCATCTCAGACCCCTCCCTTCCTCGACATCTATTTCACTTCTGGGGAGAGGCCAGCCACCCAATATCTAGAACAAACCAACTGGCTCCCACAGTTACCTTGACTATACATCCTCACACCCTGCTTTTGGTAAAAACTCTATTCCATTCCCCCAGTTCTGTCTCATCTGTTCTGCTAACACCAACTTTGATAAGGGAGCCTCCGAAATGTCCACCTTCTTCCTCAACTGAGGATTCCCCAGCACTGTAGTTGTCAGAGACCACAGACTTCCACACTTCAGCCCTCACCCTCTCTCTTCCCTCCAATAGTGATAGGCTCCCCCTTGTCCTCGCCTACTAACCCCTCCCAGCTTCTGCATCCAGAGAATCATTACCTGCCATTCCCACTACCTCTATCAGATGCTACCACCAGAAACATATTCCCCTCCCCTCCTTGGTCAGCCTTCCACAAGAAGGTTTCTGCAGGACATCATAGCCCTCCACTCCCAACACCCTTACCCCCTCCCCCACCCACAATAGCACCAACCCCTGCAACCACAGAATGTGTAACACCTGCCTATTTACTTCCTCCTCAGTATCCAAGGGCCCAAACACACTTTCCTGGTGAAGCAGTGCTTTACCTGCACTTCATCCAATCTAGTCTACTACACTCCCCGCTTACAATGTGGTTGCCTCTAATTTGGGGAAATGAAGCATAGACTGGGTGACCACTTTTTGCTGACAGAATGTAGGTGTTTCACAAAAAAATGACCCTCAGCTTCTAGTTGCCTGTCACTTCAACACTTACCGGTCACTTATTCCCTGGTTAAACTTCTGAGTCAGGCTTGCTGCAGTGCTCCAGCAAAGCTCAGATAAGCTGCAAGAACAGCACCTCATTTTCCACTTCGGAACTCTACAGCTTCTGGACTCAATATCGAGATCAACAATTTTAGGGCTTGAGAATGCTTCTTCTACCCCACACACAAAGCCTTGTTATCACACGGTCAATATTATCTACAACCATCGTTAGCCACTAACAGCCCCAATTAGTAACTAGTATTCTTCCTCCTGGGATGAATGTTATCCATTCCTTTGTCTGTCCAACTATTCTTCTCTCTTTTTGGGCTCTATCCCCATCTATCATTTATTCACACCACCTCCCCTCAAACCATTTTCTGCATAGAAATCAACATTTTCCTAGCTTCTGTCAGTTCTGAAGGATCGCTGGACCAGAAAGGTTAATTCTGACTTCTCTCTACAGATGCTGCCAGACTTATTGAGTCTTTCCAGTAATTTGTTTTTGATAGCTCTTCACCTTGTTAGCTGATTTTATCTTCTCTCCTTCAATAATGACTATATCATTCATCATGGCAATGTTACCAGTTAGTTCACTGAACATTCATTTAATAAATTATCTTCCTCATTAAATATCAGTAGGATGTTAGCTATTCAGCAGACGGGCATGCTTATGGCATTCCCCTTCTTGCCACCCTGAATACTTACCCTTTAGCCTCTTGTTCTGCTTTGGCATCTTTCATCCAGACAGCTATTAATTAAGTTTCCCACACCACATCCCAATTCCTTGTAAACTATAACGCCTCGAATTCTTTAAAGAACTTGGATGCAATTCAACCTGAAGTTATTTAAATATTTATTCCTTTTTCTAGGAAAAAAAGGTAAGTGCTGTTATCATTTTGACTCTTCTGATGTCACAGCAATTGGTGTCTCTCTAGGTAGACAGCAAAACAGCTTTTTAAAATTTCACATCTCAATGGATACTCCCTCAAATGGTAGATCCTCTCTATGCCTATCAGTCATGTGAGTTAACACTGACTACGACAACTGGAGTTACACACCCTCTATTTTGTAAAACCTACCTGGCTGCTCGAGACAGCCTTTGCCCTGGTATGAGTGGTTAATACATCCTTTGAGGCTTTTATTCATGTCTGTATATAATATTGGCTAACCCCTCCAATTACACAGCCCCCTTCTCACTACAATATTCCTATTTGGATCTCTGCCCATCCAATTCACAACAAGCTGCTTCCTAAGCCATTATGCTTAGTTGCACATTGCAGCCACTCTCCCTCTAGTCTTTATCCTGTCAGGTACTGAGTACATCATGCGCGTGAGGAGAAGTTAAAGGCAGATGCTCTTGCCCAAGGGTCTGCTTTTCAGCTTCTTAATGACATTCTCTCCTTCCTAGACTTGTGCTTTCCTCAGAGGTGACTTCTAGATAATGCAAACTTCCCCAAAACTCTCCCTATTCCCTTATATTATCTCGGAGTGCTTCAAACTCGAGTCATTCCAGCTCCATCATTTGAGCTGCAGCACGTGACAGACATTTCCTAAAGATATGGGAATCTGGGGAGAAATAAAGTCCTGTTGTCTACAAACCACAGTGCCAGCAGATAGCTTCCATTACCCTCTCTAACCTTCATTTACTTGCTTATTGATAACAAAATATACAAGATTCTTAGAGGGCTTGACAGTGCAGATCCAGAAAGGTTGATTCCCTTGTGACAGAGTCCAGAACTGGAAGGCATATTCTCAGCAGAAAGCGGTTGTACTTATATGACAAATGAGTAGTAATTTCTTTCGAGAATAATCGATCAGCAGAACTCTTTTTTTTGCAGAGGGCTGTTGAGGCTGGGTCATTAATTAAATTCAAGACTGGACAGACATTTTGAATCCGTGAGGGTTATGAGGGAAAAGTAGGAAAGCAGAGTTGACGATTATTTAGACCAGCCCAATTTCACTGAATTTCAGAGCAGGCCTGATGGGCCGAATGGTCTACGTCTGCTCCTATGAATCAAAATTAGATTAGATTAGGTTCTCTACAGTGTGGAAACGGGCCCTCCGGCCCAACAAGTCTACACCGACCCTCCGAAGAGTAACCCAACCACACCCACTTGCCTACCCTACATTTACCCGAATAACGCACCTAACACTATGGGCAATTTAGCATGGCCAATTCACCTGACCAGCACATCTTTGCACTGTGGGAGGAAACCAGAGCACCTGGAGGAAACCCACACAGACACAGGGAGAATGTGCAAACTCCATACAGACAGTCGCCCGAGGTGGGAATCGAACAAGGGTGCCTGGCGCTGAGAGGCAGCAGTGCGAACCACTGAGCCACCAGGCCGCCCCAATTATAGATAACTTCTGAAGAAAACAAGTTGTAAATTTGAGAAAACAATGCATAAAGTAAAATGATGCAGTAAAATCTTCAAATGAATAAAACTCAAACCTAATTAACAGATCTATCTTTCAATTCTGAAGTAATCTGGCAAAATAATTACTGATCCAGTCAGTCAGTTAACCAGCTCACCTTATCAAGGAGGTTGTAAAAGTCAGCATTGCCAGCACAGAGGTACCTGCCCAGTAACGTGGCGTGAGTAGTGAAGATTGTTGCAATGGGGTACTTTCGGATTCTGCTCAGTATGAGCCCCACTCCAGCCTGCCATTCGTGAAACTGGGCAATGATGTTTGGTTTGCCGTGGAACTGATCAGTAAGCTGGTAAACAATGGAAATCATTTTAACATCAAATAAATAAACAGGCATCAGATGTAAACACTGGGTGAGAATCAGTAAGCCATCAAACTTGTAGATGCCAAGATTAAATAAAAATCATGCAATCATAGTAAAACAAAAACATTAACAGGAGGAATCCCTCTCATTACAAAACCTGAAAGCAGAGTTTGTACAGTTAGGATGGATTCCTACTGATTGAGAAAGGCTTTTGTGAACATTTCACATAATATTATAACCTGGCTGGTTACAACAGCCTTTTAAATTTCTAAACTAATGAGGGAATGGGTAAAGTGTATGATTTGGTGTTATTCTAACTTGCTCATGATTCACCACAGCATATTGTCAACTCCTTCCAGAGTGGTAGGCAACACCAGCAAGAATTCAAACTGGAGGCTACTTATTAAGTTCAAAAACAAAAAGAATGCCGGGCTGTCAGATGATATTTATTTAATATGCATTAAATAAAAAGGTTCTAGAGCTCGATTTGCCAAGGTCTAACCCAAGTGGAATTGCAATGAATTTTGAGCTGGTGATTTCATGTAGCCCAATGGAAATTCTCTTTCACTTCACAAACTACTCATCCTTTTGGCTCGAGACAAAGAGAGTTGACCAATATAACCAATAATCCAGGAGAGCATGCTACGGACACATTCATCAGGGTAGGAGCTAAACCCGTTCCGTGGTGCGGAAGGAAGGAATGGGAGAGAAATATTTATGTTATGTTATAAAGGTTTGATGTTGGAATATTTTGCACAAATTCACAATATTGCAAGAGTCTCAGATATGTATGTAACAATTGAAGCATTAAATCAAGTTGCAAAATGGTATTAAGGTCAAATGTACCTCTTTCAAAAACAAGGCAGTTAAGGAACCAAAGATTACAGCATCATTTGATTCACTGTCATAATGAGGTATGCCAATGTGGCAAGTATCCCAAAATTCTCCTTTCCATTTGTCCAGATTCCAGGCTGCGGAGCTAATGTCAAACAACAGCACATACGGATTACCTTCTATTAGCCATCTGCCGAAGCAAACCTGAAAGCAGAGATTGTACAGTTAGGCTCCTACTGATCGAGAAAGGCTTTTGTGAATATTTTGCATAATATTATAACCTGGCTGGTTACAACAAGTCTTTTAAATTTCTAAACTAATGAGGGAATGGGTAAAGTGTTGGAAAGGGTTAAAAGAGATAGGATTTATAATCATCCAGAAAGGATGAAATTGATTAGGGATAGTCAACATGATTTTGTGAAGGGAAGGTCACAAACCCGATTAATTTCTTTGAGAAGGTGTTCAAACAGGTGGATGTGGGTAAAGCAGTTGCTGTGGTGTATATGGATTTCAGTAAGACGGTTGATACGGTTCCCCACGGTAGGCTATTGCATAAAATACGGAGGCATGGGATTGAGGGGAATTTAGGGTTTTGGATTAGACATTGGCTAGCTGAAAGACAGTGGTGTTTGACGGGAAATATTCACACTGGAGTTCAGTTACTAGTCGGGTATCGCAAGGATCTGTTTTGGGTCCACTGTTGTTCGTCATTTTTATAAATGAACTGGATGAGGGCATAAAAGGATGGGTTAGTAAATTTGCAGATAACACATTGGTTGGTAGAGTTGTAGATAACGATGAAGGATGTTGTAGGTTACAGAGTGACACAGATAAGCTGCACGGCTGGGCTGAGATGTAGCAAATGGAGTTTCGTGTGGGAAAGAGAGGGGTGATTCACTTTGGAAGGAGTAACTGAATGCAAAGCATTGGGCTGAAGGTAAGATTCTTGGTTGTATAGATGAGCAGAGAGATCTTGGTGTCCAGGTATATAGATCCTTGAAAATTGCCACCCAGGTTGATATGGCTTCTTAACAACCCTACGGTGTGTTAGCTTTTGTTGGTTCTGAAACTCAATCCCACTACCATGAGATCATGCTGCAACTGTACAAAACTCTGGTTATGGCTACATTTGGAGTACTGCGTACAGTTCTAGTCACTGCATCATAGGAAGGACATGGAAGCTTTGAAAGGGGTCAGAGGAGATTTACTAGGATGTTGCCTGGTATGGAGGGAAAGGCTGAGGGACTGGAGGCTGTTTTCATTAGAGACATGATGATTGAGAGGTGACTTAATTGAGACATATAAGTTAATCAGAAGGTTAGATAGGGTGGACAGTGAAAGCCTTTTTCCTCAGGAGACATAGCGTTAAATTGAGGAGTGATAGATATAGGACCAATGTTAGAGGTAGTTTCTTTACTCAGAGTAGTAGGGGCATGGAACACAATCCCTGCAACAGTAGTAGACTTGCCAACTTTAAGGGCATTTAAATAGTCATCGAATAGTTGTATGGATGATAATGGAATAGTGTAGGTTAGATGGGCTTCAGATTGGTTCCACAGGATGGCGCAACATCGAGGGCTGAAGGGCCTGTTCTACGCTGTGATGTTCTATGAAATGGTACAGTGGCATAGTGATGTTATGGCAATTGTAATCTAGAGGTGATGACATGTGGCCTAGAGCGAGAGAGCGAATCTCATTGTGGGCAAATTAAGTTCAATTATTAGGTTTATTATGAAAAAATGTAAATTGTTTTTAAAAAATATCTGCCTCACTAATGTGCTTCAGGGAAGAAAGCATGCCATCCTTATATGATCCGGCTGCAAATATACAGCAATGTAATGGATTCTTAACTGCTCTCAAAAATGACAGTAAACCTTTCAGTTTCATCAAACGGCTCTAGAAAGTAGAGAGAAGTCACAAAAAAAACTACAATTCAAGAGTCAAATACCTGTTCAGCATCACAATCTAGCTTTGATAAAACTAATGGCATTGATAGCATATAAATCAATGTTCACATATGGAAGTACTTCAGAGAGGCTAGTCCTTACCTGAAATCCCTGGAATTTCAAAGAATCTATGGCCTTTTTCACAGCTGCGTTATTTGGCTCACATACTTCCACTTGCGTCTTCACATTATGTTCATAATATGGGCCAATTAGCACATAGTTTTCTCCCCATTCATCTGCTGTGACTTTAGCCTTTGTCTGGATTACAGTATAGATACCTCCAACTGAAAGCAAGTGTGACAGTGGTTTAATTAGTGCTTTGTATAGCATTAGCAAGAAGTTTCTATTTTGGTTCTCCACTCCCTATTACCTGAACTTGAATGCGAGCACTGTGTGATTTATGTATGAGGACACTCCAAATTTTTTTGTGCTGCAGAATCTCCAATTCAGTGAGATTGAATTGTTCTATTCATCCTGCTAAAAGTGTCTAACCTCCCATTTTCCTCACATTATACTGCATCTGCTACATATTTGCTCAGTTGCCGAGCATATCTATTTCCTTCTGTCTCTCTCATTACTTGCTTCGCCATCTATTTTTGGGCAATCTGCAAACTTAGCTACGGCACATTCACACATATATATTATAAATAATTGTGGTCCCAGCACCAATCCCTGTGGCACTCCACAATTTAAAAGTGGATACTTCAGGCTGCCAAGCAGTAACCCAACACTGGCTTCTAATAGTTAGCTATAGATTGCTTACATCTCCAATATGGCAATGGACTAAATCATCTGCCCAGTATATTGATGCCATACTCCACCATGAATACTGATACCAAGTGCACAATCTTCACCTTTTTCCACTGAATTTTCAACTTCACAAACTGATTTATAAGTCACAAATCTTGCCTTCAACATCCTCCTGTGATTTTACTCCACCGTTCCTCAGCAATCTCTTTTAAACATGTGTTAGCACTTATCTGAGGAGTGGCAGGTGGAGTTTAATATAGATTAATGTGAAGTGTTGCATTTTGGTAAGGCAAATTAGGGCAGGACTTATACATGATTTGGAGGTGCCGGTGTTGGACTGGGGTGTACAAAAAGTTAAAAATCACTCAACATCAGTTTATAGTCCAACAGGTTTATTTGGAAGCATTAGCTTTCTGAGCGCTGCTCCTTCATTGTGGACTCCATAACCACCTGAAGCAGTTCTCCGAAAGCTAGTGCTTCCAAATAAACCTGTTGGACTATAACCTGGTATTGAGAGATTTAGGACTTACACATACAGAGATAGGGTCCTGGGGAGTGTTGCCAGATCAAGAACTTTGTGGTGCAGGTTCATAGTTCCTCGAAGGTGAAGTTACAGGTAGACAGGGTAGTGAATAAGGTATTGATACAATTGGTTTATTGGCCAGTGCATTGAGTATAGGAGTTGGGATGTCATGCTGAAACTGTGCAGGACATCAGTAAGGCCTCTTACAGTCAGATCTACTATAATGCACCTTTCATTATCACAAATTCACTGTAATGTGATTGGTGAAAGGAGACACTGTTTCTAAAATGCAAACTTGTAAAACATGTTGACTATGAACGTAAGTTTGCTTGCTGAGCTGCAAGGTTCGTTTTCAGATGTTTCATCACTACACTAGGTAACACCATCAGTGAGCCTCTGGCAAAGCACTGGTGTTACGTCCTGCTTTCTATTTATTATAATTCGTCTCCTTCCTATCGGAAGGATGTTATGAAACATGAAAAGGGTTCAGAAAAGAGTTACAAGGATGTTGTCAGGGTTGGAGGGTTTGAGCTATAGGGAGAGGCTGAACAGGCTGGGGCTGTTTTCCCTGGAGCAAAGGTTGAGGATTGACCTCATAGAAGTTTATAAAATCATGAGGGGCATGGATAGGATAAACGGACAAAGTTTTTTTTTCTCTGAGGTGGGGCAGTCCAGAAGTAAAGGGCATAGGTTTATGCTGAGAGGGGAAAGATATAAAACAGACCTAAGAGGCAACTTTTTCATGGTGAGTGTGTGGAATAGGCTGCCAGAGGAAGTGGCTGGTACAATTGCAACATTTAAAAGGCATTTGGATGGGTATATGAACAGGATGGGTATGGAGGGATATGGACCAGGCGCTGGTAGGTGAGACTAGATTGGGCTGGGATATCTGGTCGGCATGGACGGGTTGGACTGAAGGGTGTTTCTATGCCGTACATCTCTATGACGCGGGATGTAACATCATGGTGACAAAACGTCTGAAAATGAACCTTCCAGCTCAGTCAGCAAACTTACATCCAGAATCTCAACCTGAGCTACAAATCTTCTCCAAACTCACTAATGTGTTGACTATAAAGCGATTATATTGCCAACACCAAGTTTTATTTGTATAGCACGATTTTTGTTATCATGCAAGGTTGTACAGCAATGCGACTATTGAGTTATAGAAGAAACAACTTATGTTCAATTCTCATCTCCCTGTTAAAAAGATGTTACTAAACTTGAAAAGGGTGCAAAAACATTTACAAGGATGCTATCAAGTTTGAGGAATAGGGAGAGGCTGAATAGGTTGGGGCTGTTTTCCCTGGAGTGTCAGAGGCTGAGGGGTGACCTTATGGAAGTTTATAAAATCATGAGGGGCATGGATAGGGTGAATAGCCAAGGTCTTTCCCTCCAGTGTAAGGGAGTCCAAAAGGTTTAAATAATAGGGCAAAGATTTAAAAGGGACCCAGGGCAACTTTTTCACACGGAAGATGGTGTATGTATGGCATGTGCTGCCAGAGGAAGTGGTGGAGGCTGGTACAATTACAACATTTAAAAGGCATCTGGATGGGTATATGTCTAGGAAGGGATATGGGCTAAGTGCTGGCAAATGGGACTACATTAATTTGAGATATTCTGTCGATATGAACAAGTTGCACCAAAGGATCTGTTTCTGTGCTGTACAACTCAATCACATAGCTATGACAATCCAAAGTAATGTACTCTACTCTATCTGCCCCATTCTGCTCATAGTGACCATACACAATTCAGAGGAGCCCCAACAGTAAATCTAGCTTGATGATCTTCAAACAAAAAACAACTCCCCAAAAGATTCAAGATCCACATTTTTACCACTCATTTACACCACCCTGTAAAAATGCTTGTGTACTCAAGGAGAGCTGAAGTACTTTATGGCATGGCAAAATTAGCATTTTACATCTTCATTACCAATAAGGTGAAACGATTCAAAATTACCAGAGGACAAAAATAAAGTACAAAAAGTTAATTAATACCAATAGCAAATTGAAAATTAGGTTTTGAGACCAGTGGAAAACTTCCAGCCTAGAGTATGAATTGGATATTTGCAGCCCGTGTAGTGCTCTCCGTCTATACAAAAGAGATCACATAATGCAGCAGAATTGATCCATTGTATGTTCTTAGAGATCATAAATGAGACCATAAGATAAGAAATAGGAACAGGAGTAGGCTCGAGCCAGTTTTAGCATATTGCGCCCATAGGTGTTAGTGAGTGTTGAGAAATATGTAGCTCAGGTGGAGGCTCTGGATGGAGGTTTGCTCACTGAGCGGCAAGGTTTGTTCTCAGATGACTGGTCACCATACAAGGCAATATTATCAGTGAGCCTCTGGATGAAGCCTATACAGGAATAGGCTGTTAACTCCCTGAAATCTGCTCTGCCACTCTCTAACATTCCTCACATCCACCTTCCAGCCCTTTCCCCATAGCCCTTAGTTTCCGATTCATCAAGAATCAAGGTTATAAAAAAATCCCAAAGACTCCCAACCCGCAGAATAAACTCTCCTCAACTCAGTCTTAAATTCTGAGATTATGCCCTCTGGTCCTAGACTCCCACACGAGGGGAAACATCCTCCGAGCGTTTACTCTGTTAAGCCTCTTAAGAATCCAATATGTTTCAACAAGATCCGAGTGAACGTTTTCTGAACTGCCCCTAATATCTTTCCTTAAACAAAATGGGGCCAAAACTACTGATAGTACTCCAGATGTAGTCTCACCAGCACCTTATAACTAGCAGTTCTCAGTCCCGACATTTGTAGAAAAGAAAAGTTAAGTTTTCCAGTCAGCAGAAGTTACCAGAAGAAGAGCAATGACTGGGAGCTTCCCCAATGACAGACCAACGCTCCAGTTTGATCTAGAGTGTGGAACACTCCCTGTCCAGGATTTGCCAATGTCACAGTCCAGCCGGTTACCAAGTCTGCCTTCAGGCAGTTGCACAAAGGAAACCAAATGAACCTTGGTTACACCTTCCTGGGAAGGCAGAAACAAAACTAGCTGTGTCTTCTCTCCCATTAATAGATCCCACTGAAGTGAGTGGAACTGGACTGACACCTCAGATCTTTTCTTCTACTTAGTTAGACTACACTCAACGTATTCCAGTTCTTCAGGCCTGAGTTCCACCTGCCATCGGTGGGTTCAAACTGCTCCATTGGCTCCTGAGACTTATTTCCATTTTCCCCAATTGAAATACTCAACACTTGCCTGGAAGGTGGGACCTGCAAAAACACTCAGGAAGCTCAAAATGCTATCTTGGCTAAAGCAGCCTGATCCACCATCTTAAACATTTACATCCAACACCACTGGCAGTAGTGTGTATTACTATCTACAAGATGCACTACGGCAATTTGCAAAGGCTTCTTTGATTGCATCTTCTAAGCACACGATCTCTACCATCTACAAGGGCACCAGAAATGTGGGAATGCCACCTCTTGCAATTTTCCCCTCAAGCCATTATCATTCTTACATAAGAGCTGCATTGCCTTTTTATTGTCACTGGGCGAATAGCCTACAGCTTTCTTGATAAAACCGCTACTATACTTTTCCACCACAGAATGCAGAAGTTGAAAGTAATAGCTCAGTTTTTAATCAATGTCATTTAGGGAGAAGCAATAAAATTATGGCCTTGCACAACACTCTCACCCAACAAATGAATTAAAACCAAAGAGAAGCACCAGGCTGAGCAGTAGCAATGTTTACTCTATCAACTACATGTGTTTTGCTGGTGAAATCACGATTCTTCCCTCACCTAGTTCCTTGCGCCAACTGGACTCCTCGATGGACCTCCATTTTCTCTCAGCTCTTGGGGTGCCATATCTTCTGAATAGGAACCTATTTCTCAACTTACCCCCCCAGGTCAAACCCCTCATCCCAATTCCTGGTTTCCTCTCTTGAATTAGCACAGCTTTTATTTGTGGTGCCAAACTGCTCCCATTTCCAATGCAATACAAGCATCATGCATTGGGTATTGCCAGCAACTTGGCTCAGAACAAACTCCTGAAGAAGGGCTAATGCCCGAAACGTCGATTCTCCTGTTCCCTAGATGCTGCCTGACCTGCTGCGCTTTTCCAGCAACACATTTCCATCTCAGAACAAACTCAGTCAATGTATTATCGGAGATCAAGTCTGATTGTAATATGCTAATGAGAAATCACAAGTAGTGACACTGTCACACAATCTTGCTGTCTCAGCCTTGTGCCAAGATTATAACATAGTAAAACACTTCCTGAATAAAGACAGTGCTATCCTTACTTCAGCAGACCCTCTAACACCACAAGGCCAAGAACCTCTGAACATTCAAAATAGAGGCAAGGGCTTTAAATTTTTGATTTTTAAAAGGAAATTGTCAATTGCAATTCTGAAACAATAGATAGTCTCAACCCATGTGATTCACCAATGTAAAAAAGATCTCAAAGCCTAAATAGGTACATAAATTGTTAACTTGTTTTCAGGATGTAAGGATGGGGCTGACTTGGGATTTTCTGAAGCAATTTTTCAGCCCCCAAAAAGGGCTATAGACTTAAAACGAGAGGGGCATTTAGCAGTAATTCAGGGTGCACTTATTCCACATGGAAATCTCTCTCTCTCTCCCATGAGGCTGAGAATTTTCAAAACAGATTTTAACAGCTTGCTGGTTAATTGCACTTAAAACTGAAGTAAATGGGATTGAGATAGGCATATGATACGACTGAATGGACAGGTTTCACAATAGTCTGCAGGAATTCACTGACCTACTCTGTTCCAATGATTCAATTATTTGCAACACTATTTAAAACAGAAGATCATTCGTTTTTATTTGAAAAAAAAGGCAAACTCAATCTTCAGGAGAATTAGAAGTCATAGATACTGTTTTAGGCTTTGGGGAACCCTGTTCTAGTGTATTCGAAGTTTTAAATAAAAGCGAGGGAAAAGGAGGATGTAATTTTGTATGGAACAATTCTGCGTTTTCTAAATCAAACCGCTGCAGCTCCCCCCCAACCCCGTCCCCTGGCCCCATTCGCAAAGAATGTCAACTGGACAGAAGTTAATGAGCAACTTGGAGAAGGTCAAAAGGTCCAGAGAGCTGATAATACAACGGGGCAGCGAAACTAAAGGTTAACTCGAAGGTTCCCCACCCCAAAAGAGACCAAGCTAAAGTGGCTTGTTCGGAAATTAAGCGGTCCTTGTAAAATCTGGCATCGAAGTAGCACCTCAAAGCCTCCCAAGAGAGTGGGGAGGGGTCGCTTCTGCAGCCGAGACCGGTTACTGACCTTTGTTAGTGACTTCCCATGAAATCTCAAAGAACATCAAATCTTCCACAGGCAAACTTTCATCCTCCCAGAAAGGGAGCCCGCTCAAAGAGGTCACCGAGAGTGACCTGAGTAGTGGCATTGTTCTGTTTCGAAGAGAAGCCCCCTTTCAACAGGCTGCCAGAAAGTTGGATCTCTGCTCTGGGGGCTCAGCGCTGGTTCTGACTCAGTAAAAGAAATACTGCCCCAAGCGTTGGGATCCTCATTGGAAATCTCAGCGCTCGCTCCTGAAGCGCCTTAACCCGCCCCGTGAGAGTCCCCTCACAGCGACACAGTCATCTCCCCACTTCGGAGGGAGGGAGGAAGGGGCTCCTCGGGAAGAAGGAGCACACCCAGTCGCAAAAGATGTGTCTTTACCACGTGAGTCTCCAGTATCCAGCCCATTTCCCGTAAACAGCTTAATCCTCACCCCCCACCCCCCTCTGTCTGTCGACCTGTACTGGTTAATATCATCAACAGTCAACTTTTGTTCCATGCACTTTAATTTTCTGTTCTCTTTGAGAATAATATGTTCACCCAACTTTTCTATACAATGACCAGAGAATCCTATTGGAGGGCGACAGATATAGCGGGATTTGGCCAGGAATCTCAACTGACACTGATTTACATTAAATATTTCAGCGTTTCTGTTTGTAAATAAGAAGTCAGATAACGCTTTTCTATTTTAAATAGTGTATTTTCTCTGCGTTGCTGTCCTTCGTTTTAAATATTGACCCAGTGCCTTCAGGACAAGGGTTTACAACAACAACTTGCATTTATCGAGTGCTTTTAGTGCATTGAAACGTCCACCAGGAGCTTTACAGGAAGGTTAATGGGGTCTTGCCCATTCACTGGATTGCCGCCTTGCTGTGCTGGACAGGTTGAGGGGGTCCATTGATCCCAAGGCAATGTCCTCTGGAGTTCTCAACACCTGGCAGGGCCACCTATGACCATAAGGCCAGACATAGCTCAATCCAAGTCCTCAAGGATGACCAAGTGGGAAGATAGTTGAGTGATACCAAGGCTGCAAAAGAGGATGGGAGGCCGCAAGATCAGAGAGATCCCCAATCAGCAAGGTTTCCTTGACACTGGGTTTACCTTCTGCCAAGGGCTACGTGTCTACTGATGTTAAGAAATATCCCATACAAGGCACAGAGGAATTCTACCTTTAGAAAACACCTCCCAAATGTGTGGTTGGAGATCTGGCTCCAGGACAAAAATCCACAGATCCAAGCAACCTGGAATTTCCAGGCAGATAATCATACTCATTAGTGAGTAATTGCCAACACGTGGGGTTGGTTAACTCAAGTGGCTGAATGGATGGTATGCAATACAGAGTGATGTGTCAGCAGCATAGGTTCGATTCCCACGCTGGCTGAGGTTACCACCAAAGTCCTGCCTTCTCAACCTCTCCCCTTGCCTGAGATATGGAGACCCCCAGGCTAGCCTTGTCTCCAGTCCTCCATCTCTCTAATCCCAAGGGGGTTACGCTGACCTTACGCTGACCTGGTCTCCAGTCCTCCACCTCTCTAATCCCAAGGGGGTTATGCTGACCTTACGAGCCAACAATGTTTGACATGGAACCAGGTCAGGCCATCTGTAGGGCAAATGATGAAAAGTTTGATCAAAGGGCTAGGTTTGAAACAATGTCTTTAAGAAGCAGAGAGAGAGATTCCCAAAAATTGAAGGAATTCTGAAACTGAGGGTTATACAGATAAAGACATGGCTGCCAATGGTGAAGCAATTAAAATGCTGCATGTGTGACAGGCCAGACTTAGAGGCACGCAGAGTATTTAAGATGGCAATAGGACTGGAGGAGATGACAGAGACGGGGAGGAGAGTATAAAAGGGGTTTAGAAACAGGATGAGAATTTTAAAATGGAGGTGCTGTTGAATTAAGAGCCAAGGTAGGTCAGTGAGCACACAGATATAGGGTAAATATGACCTGGTACTGTTTTGTGGACAGGCAATAGAGATTTAAATGAGCTCAAGTTTACGGAAGATGGAAATCAGGAGGCCAGTTGTTTAACAGACTGAGATCTATATATTGAAGTAGGCACCAAGAGGTCTACAAGGATTTTATTATAAATCTACTGTTTAGCACAAAAACAGTTATCACCTTGCCCTTCAAAACACTTTCCCATCTAGACATCAACCTCCAATGAAGAGGATCCCATCTCTTTCCTGTTTAGTTTTTTAAAAATCTAATCACTAAATCACCAGCTTTCATTTTTGGCAAAACACCATCAAGCACCTATGCCACCAACTAAAATAAAAAGTTACAAGCACTGCCCTCCAGGGGCAGGAAATAAAACATGATTTTTAATTTTTGAAGACCCATCATCAGCTCTTCCTTTCTGAATCACCAACTCTTATATTTTCCAATTAACCTGTTCAGAGAGGTTGTTGCACTTCTCTGGAATAAGTGGGACCTGAACCCAGATTCTCCTGGTACAGAGATAGGGACATCACCAGTATGCTGCAAGAACCAAAATCAACCTTTTTTTTATTATTCATTATTGTTAGCATACACAACTGAAAGGCTTTATTCCCATCATCACCCGTGTCACTTTACACTATCACTATTAAATCACTCAAGTTTTCCAATTAATCAAATTATGTGTAATGACCAGCAAGAGAAAATCACGAACTCTTAAATACAAAGACCAATGAGCATTATCTGTTCCCTATTAACTCTGGAGCAATAACATTTCTGTCTGGGTGTCCTTGGAGAAGGAGTACGTGGTGTCCATTAGTGCTCTCAATGTGTTTAGAGAGAAGAGGGCACAGCAAAGGATACAATGCTTTATCTCCTCCTCCAACTCAATTTTGATTTAATCCCTTGCTGCTCTCCCTCCATTCCCTGCTCCCCCTCCATCTTTGATAGTTTGCGTTGACCATAATGGCCTTTGCTTGTAAATAATCAATTGGATGCCCGAGAGTTTTTGCTGCTGGTGGTTACTAGTTTAAAACAAAAAGCAAGAAAGAAAGTTACAGTGATTTTGTTGGTGGTAAAGCACTCAGCTCTCTGTGATAACACTTCTGAAAAAACTAAAGAGGCCTGCATTTCTAACACTGACACCATCATGCGAGCAATGGAATGGTCAGTCTAGAGTATACAGGTGACGTCTCAGCAGCAGATCAGTTAGAATGCCACTCCTTATGTTGACAGACTGCCTGTCTGCTATTGGAATGTGCATTGGTGTTCAATATTGAGCCCCTTAGATTAGATTAGATTCCCTACAGTGTGGAAACAGGCCCTTTGGCCCAACAAGTCCACAACTGTTGAATAATTTGGCAATAGTCACTGTCCAGTGACCCAGAAAGGAATTGTCACTTATTGAGGCTAGTTTCAATAGAGAATTTTTATTAAATGGTCTTTAGATTCTGTCAGTGTAGACAAGCAGGAGGCTGGAAGAACACAGCAAGCCAAACAGCATCAGGAGGTCAACGTTTTGTGTGTAACCCTTCTTCAGGATTCTGTCAGACTTGGCTTAGTATGTATCAGTCTTCCCTCTGGATTCAATGATTGAGAATTCAATCCCCGGTCCATAGATCTGAGTAGCAATTCCAGATTGATATTCCAATGGTATATAAAGAAGATAATAGCACTATTCATTATACAATTCATACACTTCAGAAGGTGCTTAATTGGCTGTAATGTGCTTAAGATGTTTGAAGGCTTAAACTGTGCTGTAAAACATGCTGGGGTGGCACAGTGGGTCAGTGGTTGGCACTGCTGGCTCACAATACCAGGGCCCAGGTTTGATTCCATCCTCGTTCTCCCAAAATCTACATGAATTTCCTCTGGGTGCTCTGGCTTCCTCCCATAGCCCAAAGATGAGCAGATTAGGTGGATTGGCCAAGTTAAATTGCTTATAATGTCCAGGGATGTGCAGGCTTGGTGGATTAGCCATGGGAAATGCAGGATATGGGAAAGGGTAGGAGGCTGGAGCAGGGTCTGGGTAGGATGTTCTTTAGATGGTTGGTGTGGACTGGATGGGCTGAATGGCCTTCTTTCACACTATAGGGGATTCTATGACTCTACAAAAACGTAAGTCATTAATTCAGTGATGATATTCCTGCCTCTGAGTTTGTAGTTGCATGACTGAAACCTCATTCCAAACCATCTGGCCAAGTGCAGATTGAAGCTCCAGCATTGAATACAAAAATCCAGTAGGAATACTTGTAGCTGGATGGTGTCAGAGGGCTGGGAGATTGTAAAACCCTCCCCCCTCTCAACTTCTGCATAGCACTGACTGTGTTATCATTGGGTATAAACATGGTAACAACCACAAAAGGAATGCTCGTCATTATGTGCCACGATGATTAATCAATTTTGATGTCTTCATACTTTGTGCATGAAGAATAGAGTAACAATATAAAAGTAATATAATGCAGTGGACAAAATTCTGCAGCACTAGCTGATGCTTGTTGAAGGTTAAATATCTATTACCTCACTCAGTCTGGCTCCTTGCCTTGGCTCAGCACTGCTGACACATTCTTCACTGCATTCTCTCTCTGACCCTGCCTCACCCTCTTCCCCAGCATACAACTTGCATTCAGGGTTGAGGGAAGAACAAGCCAGACAGGATTGTTTTACACCCAAAACGGTAGAATGTGAATTAGTTCAGCAGAAAGTTCTGCAAAGTTCTTGAATGTCAAAAGAATCAAAGAAAGCCTTGTATTTGTGTTAATATTGATAAATATTCAATATTCTCTTGAGATGTGCATTTTTACTTTGTATCCATTGGTGAATATATCCAGCATCTATTTTAAAGAAACGATGATGTGTTATTACAAGGGCCACACGTATCTTAAAGTACTTAAGAAACATCAATCACTCATCAGGCTTGAGTACAGACAGAGAAATCTTTTCCACATTAACAGATTGTAAACATGACCATAGTAATCTGGTTAATTTAGGAGTCAATATCTCGCTGCTAATTGAATGCCTTGTTCTGAGTTACTCTCTACTTCCTATTTTCTAATCAGTTTATCCAGCCTGGCGTTCTAATTCGGATGTTTTGTTTTGTTGTCAATAGCTTTCTGAACAGCAACAAGTCAGTGTTCCACCATCTTTGTTCCGGAAGAATTTAAGGCTGTTTGGTAGCAAGGAACTTTCCCTTCTAAACTCAGCATGCTGTTTCTCACAAAATAATTTTTATGTTGTCATTCAAGGGATGTGTGCATTGCTGGTAACTTCAGCATTTATTGCCCGTCCCTAATTGCCTTTAGAATGTCGTATGGAGTTGCCTTTTTGAACTACTGCATAGGGAGTAAGCCTCAAATACTGCTGTTAGGAAGGGAGTTTCAGGATTTTTAACCTGGCAACAGTGAAGGAACAGTGATATTATTTCTAGTCCGGATGATGTGTGTCCTGGAGGGGAATTTGCAGGCGGTGACATTCCTGTATATCTGCCGCATTTGGCTTTCCAAGTAGAGAGCTTGTGGCTTTGGAAGGTGATGTCAAAGGAGTCTTGTGAATTGCCACAAAGTATCTTGTAAGAAGTGTGCACTGTTAATGAACAGGAGCTCCTCCAAACAGTTCCATGAACTCTCTCTGAGGGTGAGCTAATGTTAATGGGCTGGAGTTACTGGGGTCAGACCTCACAGCCTCGTTCAAGACACGGATTCTTAGTGAAGTAACTCAGGAGAAACATCCATAGCTTAGAAGGAGTGACGTTTTTTTTTAGTTCTACTTTGGTTTGGACAGTTTTGTGAAATTTTTAGATAGCAGTCCGTCTAAAAACAGGACAACATAGCAAAATTAGATCACCTTAGAGTAAGGAGTTAGTAATAGTCCCAAGCGAGAAGTGTTGGGATTAAACCCTAAAGTGGATACTTTAAGCTAAGTATGTTTAAGCACAGGGATATAATTAAGGTGTTAGGAAAATATTTTTTCTCTGCTGTGAGACAGTACTAGTGCTTTTGAACACTGTGCAAAGGATGTTTTATTTTAGAATTTGTAAAGGGATGTTTTAGGATTAAAAGCATTATACTTTTACAGTGTGTTTACAAAAATCTTGGAATTTGTGTTATAGGTAAACAGCATGGTTCATTTCTATTTTAACTTAATTTCTTTTAGTTAATAAATTTTTGTTTTATTGTTAAAATCTACAACACTGCATGCTTGTGTTGCAGGAAAAGACCATATTGTTAAAACCAAAACAAAACAAATATAATGTAACAAGCCACGTTTTAGGCTGAGGTCTGCCTTCCTGATGAAGGGCTTTTGCCCGAAACGTCGATTTCGCTGCTCCTTGGATGCTGCCTGAACTGCTGTGCTCTTCCAGCACCACTAATTCAGAATGAGATCTGCCTGGTCCATTAATAACATCAGCTGGGATCAAAATACTTTTGAAGTCGACCCAGTTTTATAATGTAGGGAGCTCAGCAGCCAACCTATGCACAACCAAGAACTTACAAACAACAAAGTAATGAAAAGCATCTCATACATTTAAGTGATAACGTTTAAGGGATGAATATTGGTCAAGGCACTGGGATGAGCTCCCCTGCTCGCTATTAAAAATAATGTCATGTGATCTCATGACCACCTGAAAGAGCAGATAGGGTCTCAGTCTATTGTCTCAGCTGAAAGGTAAAACCTCACAACAGTGTAGCACTCCCTTTCTATTGCACTACAGTAGCAGGCTGGGAATGGGCTCATGTCTCTGGCACATGACTTTGGCACAAGTTTCCACCTCCAAAGGCAAATACCACTGAGTAAAGAGTTGACCCTTTAATACAGGAAGAATGATCATGCAAATCAGTGTTAGCCTCCATTGAATTTTACATTGGTATGAGACTAAACCTTTCACAATGTGCCAGAGCATTGAAAAGAAATAGTCTGTCAATAATACGAAACATGTGGTCTAGTCATTATCAGCACGCTGTTTATGGGAGTTGTGTGCAGACTGGCTATCCTTTCTCTAGTTTCTCAACATTAATTCTAATTGTCTCTTGGAGACATTTAGAGATCATGAAAGCTGCTATTTAAATGCAAGTCTTCCCTTTAAGCTCAGACACTGAATGAAGGTGACTTTATAACTGAACCCTATCCTTTTTCAGATGCACACTTTATAATATGACATCAGGTGATGGAAATGGAATCACAAGGAATTTCCCCCTCCCTTCCTTACCCCCAGAAGCAATGAGATCAACTGGAATACATTCCACAATCCCTTACCTCTCCACTACTGTCCCTCTAGCCTGACTTAGATCAGCTCACGAAAATAGACCCATTAGGACACAACCTGCCTCAGTTTTTTAAAAAAAACATTTTTGCTACTTTGAATTTGGAAATGTAGTTTACTACAACAATTGCCAGCTGACCCCTTCTGGTGAAATCTGCCCTGTAACCAAACAGAAGGCAAATCTTATACCAGCCACAGTTCACCGAAATAAAAAACCTACAGTTCCCTTGATAGTTAAGTGGAGGAATCATATTTTAAACATCATTGCCAAAGGACATTGGTCCAGGACAGGTAAGCAGAAAAGTTCTTAATACGCAAATCTAACTTTGGTGACGATACCAAACAGAATACTTCACTATTCCACCTTAACTTCAACAATACATCATATGCACATCCTTAATACATTTACATCTGACTATACACAGTTTAATTCTTAAACAAAACCAACTTATGTTTGTTCAGGGTGCTTAAAATAAATGAATGGATATATTTAACGTGTAAAATGTAAAAGGCATTCCATTTATGCAAGAGAATATTATTGACCTGGTTTCCACATACATTAATAAGTTTAAAATTAGCTGTGGAATCTCACCATCAAAGGCCCATTGGCATGCTGTCTAAGAGCAGATTGTGAAACATACTTGGGGTACAATCTCCAAACATTTATCAGGACCCTTTGCAAACATATCAGTTAGTTGTATTCTAGGTGTAATTCGCGAGATAGAAGATTGGAAAAATGGGATATGATACCATGAAATAAAGTACTGAGTTAAGTCACTTTCACATTCACTTATAACATTCATCCAACTCTGAATCACTTCCTGACTTATCCAGTCTAATACTTGGCCTCAAATCTGAAAATCTCCAGCTTCGTTACTTAACAGGATAGACTGCCTTATTTTATTACTTGTTCTATCCCTTTTTCCTCATAGTTGAGGACATTAGGGAGGAAAGGGAAGTTGGAGGTGAGGGTAGTAGATTGTTAACCGCTCTGACTTTCCCAGCAGTAAAGGTTTGAATTAACGCAATTAAGTTATTATTAACGCAATTTTTCCTGCTACCTTACAAACAATACAAAGCGGAGTGTAAATTAGCCTTAGTTAAGACCCACATCAAACATTAAAATGGTGTCCAAAAGCCATTTTGTCTTTGATTAATGCCCTAAATACTTCCACACACTGTTGCTAGGCTAATTGCCAGGATTATGCCTCTCCTCAGGTTGATCAAAGGTGAAAAATCCATCCACACTCGAGGATCTCCATACTTAGGGAGGGTTGGAAGATTATGGTCAGAGTTTACACTACCTCCACCCTGATTTCCCTCAACAGTTGAGGTATTTCCTTGTGTTGACTGGTTCACGTGGAAAAATACATGTCTGCAAATAAAGGCCAGCAGAGATATTTTAAAGGCAAAACATTCTTGATCTATGTTATTGAGTTCTTGATGAATTAGAAACAGGAACTTGAATTATAGCATTTTGATTTAATAAAACATCTCGACGGACTTCACAGGAACCCTATGAAGCAAAATTCAACACCGAGTTACGCAAGGTAATATTAGGGGGAAATGATCAGAAACCTAGTTAAAGGTGTGTTAAAAAGTGTCTGTAAGGAGTAAACAGACGTGAATAGGTCTAAAGATGGGATTCCAGAGCTTAGATCCTAAACGGCCAGAGGCCAAACCCATTGTAGGTGGAGCAATTCAAATCAGGTCTGTTAAAGAGGCCAGACTTGGATGAGCACAGATATCTTGCAGATTTGAGGACCAGACAATGCCCACTAAAATGGAGATGGGTGAGGCCATGGATCATATTCAAAACAAGGATGAGAATTTTAAAGTTGAAGAGTTGCTTGATCAGGAGCCCTGTTGATCAGTGAACATAGGGGTGGTGAGTGAATCGGTATTGGTGCTAGTAAGGACAAAGGGCAACAGAGTTGTGGAGAGTAAAACGTGGGACAGCAGCAGGAGCGCTTTGAAGTAGTCAGGACAATGGCTGACAAAGATATGGATAAGAGTTTCAACATCATCTAGCCTGAGGCGAGGCCAAGTCAGACAATGCTATGAAGATGGAAAAAGGCAGTCTTAGTGTTACCATACTTCAACTACGCATTCATTAGAAGGTTACTGAGATAAGACCAGGGCTGGGAACAATCTGATTAAGCCCCAAACCAAGATGAAGTCATTGATATGGAGCAATTATAAGGAAGGGGGATTGAGGAAGTTTTAAAAAATGAACCAATTTATTTTGGATGCTTGAAAGGATAAAATTATTCCCAACCCAGTTTCTGTTATAATTCCATGTCACATCATTCCTGTACGAGGTATCCTTTGGGACAGCCCCTTTGTAATGAGGACCAAAGGCAGTGACTTCAACCTTAGTAGTGTTCAGCTGGATGAAATTGCAGCTCCCTCTATACTGAATAATGGTGAGAGTTGATGACAGACAGTAGTGAGGTGATTACTGTGAACACTGGGCTAAATCTTACTCGTGCATTTCAAGGGTATTTCCAGCTCCCATGTTACACCAGATGAAACATTTCAACGAAAACCAATTGGTAATTTATTGAATCTAACAACACAGAAGGAGGCCATTCAGCCCAAAATGGCTTTGTTGGCTTTTCAAAAAAGTTATCAACCTAGGCTCTCTGGCTCACTACATCCCCTCAAAACCCTGTACGTTTTTCTAATGTAAGCACACTGTAGCTTCTCCAATCCAGAAATCCATTGTTTGGAAACAACAGTTGTCCAGAAATGTTTTGAGCAAACCAAGCAGTTAATGGCATTATTTTTAATACCATGATCTGGGAGCTGAAAAATGGAAGAAAACATACCAGGATAAACAAAAAAATTTTTATTTTTGCATTGTAATATTTTATCTTCATACAATGCTTCTGGTAAATGTTTATATCTCCAGTGTTTTCCAAATCACACACATGTGGTTAGGCCTCTGATGTCATTTAATGATCCAAAAAACTCCAAAGCATCCCTCTTACAGGCAGGAATTATGATGGAAAATGGGTGGGAATGAGTTTATCCTTGCAAGCATCCAAACCAAACTGGTTCATTATTTTAAGCGTCCTCGGTCTCCCTTCCATTGTATTTGTATGCTACATGATATTGCGGTTTCTATTTCAATTTCTTGCCCCAGTGTAAAGGTGTAATTTTGTCTGTACAGTGTGGAAACAAGCCCTTTGGCCCAAAACGTCTACACCAACCGTCCAAAGGGTATCTCACCCAAACCCAATCCCCTATCCTATATTTACCCCTGACTAATGCACCTAACCTGTTACCCATCCCTGAACACTATGGGCAATTTAACATGGCCAATTCACCTAACTGTACATCTTTTGGATTGTGGGAGGAAACCGGAGCACACGGAGGAAACCCACGCAGACATGGGGAGAATGTGCAAACTCCACACAGACAGTCACCCAAGGCTTGAATCAAACCTGGGTCCCTGGTGCTGTGACACTGCAGTGCTAACCACTGAGCCACCGTGCCACCCTTGTTGTCTCATCTTCAAAAATAATACATCTGTTGGGAAGCACTAGCCATGAGGTTATGAAAGATCTTTGGTGTATAAATGAAAGAGGCTTTTCTTCTCCTTTCTAGTGAGGTGAGTCTGCTTACTGGAGGCCGTTGTGAGGTGTTGAGATGGGGCTTGTGTGTAGGTAAGGCCCCTTGCTGACTGGAGGCGAGGCCTTGAGGTTTGAAGCTATGTGGTCTGGAGATTTGGCCCAATGTGGTCTGGAGGCTAGGCCCAATGTGGTCTGGAGGCTAGGCCCAGTGGGATCTGGAAGGTTGGCTCAGTGGGATCTGGAGGGTAGGCCCAGTGGGATCTGGAGGGTAGGCCCAGTGGGATCTGGAGGGTAGGCCCAGTGGGATCTGGAGGCTAGGCCCAGTGGGATCTGGAGGCCTGGCCCAGTGTGATCTGGAGACTAGGCCCAGTGTGGTCTGGAGGGTTGGCCCAGTGTGATCTGGAGACTAGGCCCAGTGTGGTCTGGAGGCTTGGCCCGGTGTGAACTGGAGTTTTGACCCAGTGTGGTCTGGAGGCTAGGCCCAATGTGATCTGGAGGCTTGGCCCAGTGTGATCTGGAGGCTTGGCCCAGTGTGATCTGGAGACTTGGCCCAGTGTTATCTGGAGGCTAGGCCCGGTGTGATCTGGAGGGTTGGCCCAGTGTGATCTGGAGATTTGACCCAGTGTGGTCTGGAGGCTAGGCCCAGTGTGATCTGGAGGCTTGGCCCAGTGTTATCTGGAGGCTAGGCCCGATGTGATCTGGAGAGTTGGCCCAATATGATCTGGAGGCTAGGCCCAGTGTGATCTGGAGGCTAGGCCCAGTGTGGTCTGGAGATTTGACCCAGTGTGGTCTGGAGGCCTGGCCCAGTGTGGTCTGGAGGCTAGGCCCAGTGTGATCTGGAGGGTTGGCCCAGTGTGGTCTGGATGCTGGGCCCAGTGGGATCTGCAGGCCTGGCCCAGTGTGATCTGGAGGCTTGGCCCAGTGTGGTCTGGATGCTGGGTCCAGTGGGATCTGCAGGCCAGGCCCAGTGTGATCTGGAGGCTAAGCCCAATGGGATCTGGAGGGTCGGCCCTGTGTGATCTGGAGATTTGACCCAGCGTGGTCTGGAGGCTAGGCCCAGTGTGATCTGGAGGCTAGGCCCAGTGTGATCTGGAGGGTTGGCCAATGTGATCTGGAGGCTAGGCCCAGTGCAATCTGGAGGGTTGGCCCAGTGTGATCTGGAGGGTTGGCCCAGTGTGATCTGGAGGCTAGGCCCAGTGTGATCTGGAGGGTTGGCCAATGTGATCTGGAGGCTAGACCCAGTGCGATCTGGAGGCTTAGCCCAGTGCGATCTGGAGGCTTAGCCCAGTGCGATCTGGAGGGTTGGCCCAGTGTGATCTGGAGGCTAGGCCCAGTGTGATCTGGAGGGTTGGCCCTGTGTGATCTGGAGGCTAGGCCCAGTGTGGTCTGGAGGGTTGGCCCAGTGTGATCTGGAGGGTTGGCCCTGTGTGATCTGGAGGGTTGGCCCAGTGCGATCTGGAGGGTTGGCCCAGTGTGATCTGGAGGGTTGGCCCAGTGTGATCTGGAGGGTTGGCCCAGTGTGATCTGGAGGGTTGGCCCTGTGTGATCTGGAGGGTTGGCCCTGTGTGATCTGGAGGGTTGGCCCAGTGCGATCTGGAGGGTTGGCCCAGTGTGATCTGGAGGGTTGGCCCTGTGTGATCTGGAGGCTAGGCCCAGTGTGATCTGCAGGGTTGGCCAATGTGATCTGGAGGCTAGGCCCAGTGCAATCTGGAGGCTTAGCCCAGTGCGATCTGGAGGGTTGGCCCAGTGTGATCTGGAGGCTAGGCCCAGTGTGATCTGGAGGCTAGGTGTTGGCATGGATTGGGGTGGATGGACATAAATTGTGTACTTTTAAAAGAAAAATCCTTTTTATTCTTATACTAGACTTTTCTTTTATTTTTCATCAAATACTTAGTATCTGTTTCAGTAAGATGGAACCGTAATGTGGCAACAACTTGTAAACTTCTCACTGTTTTCATTTGAGTACATGTGACAATAAAGCTCATTCAATTCCATCCAAATACTTGCCCAGGTTCATTTCCCTTGTCCTCTGTTGTGTGGCGTCCTGTTCGAGTTTTATTTATCAGAGCGTTTCGGTTGGAGTTTACCAGACCTCTGGAGACAGAATGGGAACTGAAAAGGCTAGCACAATGTTGCAGGTATGTGATGGGTCATGCCCATTGCTATGCTACCTTCCCAGTGGCAGGACCTGTCAGACACGGCTCAGCCACTCCCAACGCCATAAGTGGCCAATTAAGAATATGTTGCTGTTCCTGTGGCATTTTACCAGAGATTGGAAGGTGGAGAGTGCCCTCTGTTGGATGGGGAGACCACCAAGCTCTCTGCGACCCACTGAGGGGTCCCATAACAGCGATGACTATCAGCTCTCAGTGATCACCCATACTTAGAGGGTATGCCATAATAGATGCTGTGGCCCCTGGAACAGACATACTTGTTTGTGTTTGAGTCTGACCATCTATGCGTCATCACCCTTCAAGTATAACCTCATCAATATCCTTCAATATTAATTGCTGGTTGAGAAATTACAAATTCTCTTAATTTTACTACAATGTTAACTTTGGTAATATGAACACTGGGATTTATTTACAGAGCAAACTAAGTATGTTATAAACTTTATCAGTGCCATTGGTATAGCCTGGGCTTAAGTTGTTTCATTAATGGGCTTCCCAAATGAATTATACAGTAGCTATTCAAGATGGAGCTAATACCTCTTTGAAAGAATATCGGGTGGCACAGGGTCTCACTCATTAGCACTGCTGCCTCACAGCACCAGGGACCTAGGTTCAATTTCGGCCTCGGGCGACTGACTGTGTGGAGTTTGCACATTCTCCCCCTGTCTGTGTGGGTTTCCTCCGGGTGCTTCAGTTTCCTCCCACAGTCCAAAAATGTGCAGGTCAGGTGGATTGGCCATGCTAAATTGCCTATAGTGTCCAGGGATGTGTTGGTGAGGTGGATTAGCCATGGGAAATATTGGGTTACAGGATTAGGACAGGGGGTGGGTCTGGGTGGGATGCTCTTTGGAGGGTCAGTATCGACTCGATGGGCCTGCTTCCATACAGTAGGGATTTTATGAATCTATGAATTTCACGTGGTGACTAGGATGTCATTAGATAATTACCTTAAAGATACATGCTTACTTGATCACAGCCCCAGTGATGCTGCACAGCTGCTGATCCTCTGTTTAGCCAGCAACTGTTGAGAGGAACAGGGCCATCTAGAAGATACACTGCAGAAGTTAACCAAGGCTCCTTCGGCAGCTGCTTCCAAACCACTCCCATCCAGAAGGACAAAAGCAGCAGATACATGGGAAGCCCACACCGCCTGCAATTTCCCCTCCAAGCCAGTCACCATCTTGACCTGGTGACCTCACAGCGACACTACCTGGTGATCACCACAGGATGTGGCCCGGGGTTCACTGTTCGGTCTGACCCTGCAATGGGACACCTAATGCCCCATCAAATGCAGCCATTTGTGTTCCACCACAGCATATGTTGTGATTCTATATAAAATAAATCGGTTTTAATATTCAAATGCACAGTTAGTTACTACATTCATGCAGGAGTTTAATCAAAAGAGTGCAAAAACAAGAGCTGGAATAAGACATTTAGCTCTTCGAGCCTATTCTGTAACTTAATAAGCTAATTTTCTATCCTAATCCCACATTGCTGCATGATCACAATATCCTTAAATTTGTTCAAGATCCAAAAAAATACATGAATCTTCATGAATGAGCGTCCATGGCACTCTCAGACAGAGAATTCCATAGACTAACAACTTTTGAGTGTAGAAATGTCTCCTCAATTCTGGCCTAAGCAGCCAGCCAGTTATTCATGAAATCCCTGCAGTCTGGAAGCAAACCATTCAGCCCATCAAGTCCACACCAACCCACCATAGAGTATGCCACCCAGACCCACCTGTCTACCCTATCCCTGTAATCCTACATCTCCCCTGACTAGACCACCTAGCCTGCACATCCCTGGACATTATGGGCAACTTAGCACCTAACCGGGACCTCTGTGGGAGGAAATCCTTGCAGATATGCAAGGAGAATGTGCAAATTCCACACAGACATTCACCTGAGGGCGGAATCAAACCTGGGTCCCTGGTGCTGTGAGGTAGCAGTGCTAACCACTGAGCCACCATATCACCCCATTTCTAAGATAATGACTCTATCCCTTCAGCCAAGGGAAACTTCTTTCAGCATCAGTTCTACTAATCTCTTTGCTGAAAAATGTGTTGCTGGAAAAGTGCAGCAGGTCAGGCAGCATCCAAGGAGCAGGAGAATCGACATTTCGGGCATAAGCCCTTCTTCAGGAATGAGGCTGGTGTACTAATCTCCTTCACAATATTACATGATTCAATGAGATCAACTCTCATTCTCCTTAACTCTGGAGAATATGAGCCTAGTTACTGAATCTCTCTTTGAAGTCACAGACAAAACGAGAATTGAAAAATGTGGTGCTGGAAAAACACAGCAGGCCAGGCAGCATCCGAGGAGCAGGAGAATCGACGTTTCGGACATAAGCCCTTCTTCAGGAATGAGGCTGGTGTGCCAAGCAGGCTGAGATAAAAGTTAGGGGGAGGGAATGCAATAGGTGGAAGGAGGTTAAGGTGAGGGTGATAGGCCGGGGGTGGGGGGCGGAGAGATTGGGAAGAAGATTGCAGGTCAAGAGGGCGGTGCTGAATCCGAGAGTTCGGACTGAGATAAGGTGGGGGGAGGGGAAATGAGGAAGCTGGAGAAATCTACATTCATCCCGTGTGGTTGGAGGGTTCCTAGGCGGAAGATGAGGCGCTCTTCCTCCAGGCGTTGTGTGGCCAGGGTCTGGAGACGGAGGAGGCCAAGGACCTGCATGTCCTTGGCGGAATGGGAGGGGGATTTAACATGTTCAGCCACGGGCCGGTTGAGCCAAGCAAGGTTGGCAGCCCCTCAGAGTGAGGAAGACATACTGTTATATTACACAGAAACAGACCCTTTGGCCCAACTCGTCTATGCTGGCCAGGTTTCCCACATTAAACTAGTCCCATTTGCCTGCATTTGGTCCATATCCCTCTAAACCTTTCCTATCCATGTATCCAAATGTCTTTTCAATGTTAATGCATTTTAAATGTTGTAATTGTACCCATCTCTACCACTTTCTCTGGTAGCCTGTTCCATACACATGGCACTCTGTATGAAAAAGTTGCCTCTCAGGTCCCTGTCAAATCTTTTCCCTCTCATGTGTGCTATGGAGTTCCACAGAAGGTGGGGAGAGAGAAAGAGAAAATGGAAAAGGGGGAGAGAATGAGAGAGAGGCTGTAAGGAACAAGAGTGAATAAAGCAAGGTAAAGGAGGAGGAAATTTTAAGAAGTAAAAGACTAAAGGAGAAACAATATTAAGAGGAAAGAAAAATCATCCAGCACCCACACTTCACATCATCCGTGAGTCTGTTGGGCCGTGGTCGATAAGTGATTGCCTGCCTTCTTCATGTTTCTTACTGCTCTTGAATTTTCAGACTTGGTCAGCTGACTGGATCAGATTCATGGGCATTACATTATGGACTCTTCAAATAGGGACTTCATAAACAACACATCAGTTGGCTGTAATGAGACTATATGACCAGCAGGTGGAGACCATGCACTACTGAAAGAGATTTGATTTGCACTCAGCCCAGGTTGAATGAAAAATGGGAGCTGGGAATTAACAGGATTGAAAACATGGGGAGAGGAAGATTGGGCTTCAGTGTTGCTGCTGCTAATTATTCTTAGGAGAATGAACATTGTTTCACTGGAGCAAATTTCTAATCAAACTTAGAGCAATGGAAGATGTTTATTTGTTCAAGCCATTCTGAGAGAGCCTCATAATCTCCCAGGTCAGCATTGACTTTTTTCTTAAAAATTGTTCTTCATTTATGGGAGATGGGTGTCACTGGCTGGGCCAACATTTACTGCCCAGCTCTAGGTTACCCTTCAGAAGGTGGTGTTGAACTACCTTGAATGATTGCACTCCATTTTGGGTAGGTACTCCCACAACGCCTTTGGGGAGGGAGTTCCAGGATTTTGGCCCAGCGATACTGACAGAATGAATTTCCAAGTCAGGATGGTGAGTGGCTTGGAGGGGAGTGTTCCCATGTATCTACTGCCCTTGACCTTCCAGATGGAAGTGGTTTGGAAGGTACTGTGTAAGAAGCCTTGGTGAATTTCTGCAGTGCATCCTGTAAATGGTACACACCGCTGCTACTGAGTGTTGGTGGTGGAGAGACTGAATGCTTGTGGATACGGTTCCAGTCAGCAGGCTGCTTTGTCCTAGATGGGGTCAGGCTTCTCGAGTGTTGTTGTAGTTGCACCCATCCAGACAAATAGGGAGTGTTCTGCTCCTTATCTGCGCCTTGTAGAATGCAGGCAGGCTTTTGGGAGTCAGGAGGTGAGTTACTCTCTGCAAGATTCCTAGCCTTTGACCTGCTCTTGTAGTTACAGTAGTTATATGACTATTCCAATTCAGTTTTTGGGCAATGGTAACTCCCAGGATGTTGATCATACAGGATTCAATGATGGTAATGCCATTGAGTGCCAAGGGATGGTGGTTAGATTGTCTCGTTTTGGAGATGGCTATTGCCTGGCATTTGTGTGGTGTGAATGTGACTTGTCAGCCCAAGCCTGTTTTGTCCAGATCTTGATGCATTTGAACATGGACTGCTTCAATATCTGAGGAGTCACGAATGGTGCTGAACTTCATGCATACATCAGCGAACACCCCCACTTCTGATTTTATGATGGTGGGAAGGTCGTTGATAAAGCAGTTGATGGGTGGCACAGTGGTCAGCACTGCTGCCTCACAGATTAAGGGGCCTGGGTTCGATTCCAGCTTTGGGTAACTGTGTGGAGTTTGATGTCTGCATGGGTTTCCACTCGGTGCTCTGGTTCTCTCCAGTCCAAAGATGTGCAGGTCCAGGTGGATTAGCCATGTTAAATTGCTCATAGTGTATAAGGATGTGCAGGTTAAGTGGATTAGTCATGTGGGGTTATGGGGGAGTGGATACATCTGGGTAGGATGTTCTTCAGAAGGTTGATGCAGACACGATCGGCTAAATAGCTTTTTTCTGCACAGTGGGGATTCCATGATTCTAAGATGTTTGGGCTCAGGACACTGTGCTGAGGAACTTCTGCAGAAATGTCCTGGAACTGAGATTACCAATCTCCAAAAACCACATCTATTTTCATTTGTGCCAGGGATAACTCCAACAAGTGGAGAGTTTGCCCCATTTCCCGTTGATTCCAGTTTTGCCACAAATGCGACGTTGTTGCCAAGGGCTGTCACTCTCCCCACCCCACAGGAATTCAGCTCTTTTGTCCACGTTTGAACCAAGGCTGTAATGAGGTCAGGAGCTGTGTGGCCCTGGTGGAATCCAAACGGGGCATCACTGAGCAGGTTATTGCTGAGCATCTACTGCTTATTAGCACTGTTGATGACACCTTCCATCACTTTACTGATGATCAAGAGTAAATTGATGGGCCAGCTTTTTGTGGATTTGTCTTGTTTTTTGTGCACAGGACATACATGGACAATGTTCTATATTGTTAGGTAGATGCCGGTGTTGTAACCGCAATGGAAAAGTTTAGCTAGGTCTGTGGAATGTTCTGGAGCACAAGTCTTCAGTACTACTGCTGGAATGTTGGCTGGGCCCATAACCTTTGTGCTATCCAGTACCTTGAATCATTTCCTAAAATCACGTGGTGTAAATCAAACTGGCTGTAGACTGATATCTGTGGTACTGGGAACCACGGGACGAGGCCAAGATGGACCATCCCCTTCAGCATTTCTGGCTGAAGATTGCCGCGAAATTATCTGAATGAGCATTTGGAGAGTGATGGAGGGCTGTCACTTTTGGGTAACGCCACATCAAGACTAATATTAGTTGCAAGTCATAGCAATAGTCACTGTCCTTGTTTGTTAATCAACACATTGTCCATATAAAGCAATCTCTGAAGTAAGAAGGAAATAGAAGGCTCTCCTGACTCAGGTCAAAGTTTTGTTATCTTTTGTTTTAAGGAAGTTGACAGCTTTTGCAATCAGCATGATAGATATAAAGATAACTTTTAAGTTAAAGGAGATCGTGTTGGAAGTATATAGCTAAGCCTTCAATACTTGAATCATGTGGACTCTGCTGACATTACTCAGTCCTTTTCTAAACACAACTCTCACATTCATGGCTGAATTAGTTTCCATAAACAGACTACATCACTACTAAGTTAAAGGTTACATCAGGATTCTCTCCTGCATTAGTTAGAATAGCACCAGGTACAATCATTACATTCAAATTCAAATAGATTATTTATTGCTCAATATGTGAGCTAGCTACCTCCTGCAATTTGGTTGACAGGAAAGTACACTGTAGACAGATGTAAGCTAAGTGGGGAAGATCACACTATTACTAATAATAGCTCCCAGCCATGCAGAGATTGACACAAATTAAAACTAAGAAACTGTAATTTAATTTAGTAACAGATTCCACAAAATGAACATTAACTTTTTATACATCTTTAAGAACAAACATATTATAGTCTATCTACCAATCAGTCATGTAGTCAGATGATTGATTGATTACAATGGACTAACAGGGAATGTATGAGAAAGGATGAGATCATGAGGTATTAACCATGAGAAAAGCAATATTAGTGTCATGTAGATATACTAAAGAGGATTACGTAACTTATAAAATAACTTAATAGGTTGAAATCTTATGTCCTAACTAAAAATACCAGAATGTGTTGACATGTTAGCATGATAGTAAGACATTATAAAGACAATAAAAAGTTCATTGTGTAACAACCTCAGGGAACTTGAATTTCTAGTATCAACCATTATATGCACTTACAATTCTTTTTGAGGAGTCTGCCTTCGAGTATCTCTCTGCAGGGCTAACCTGATGGTCACTGTATGTTATGGATCGCATAACATGAGTAAGGGCATTAAAGTAAAATCTCATTATTCCCTATTTCAAGGTTGTTTGAAGAGGTCTGAATATACTCTTTAAAGTAAAAATACAATATACATTCAGGCTATTGAGGACAGAAATATAATAAGCATCATTCTCAGAATAGAAAACTAGAATAAATGATCTCCTTGAATAAGGGTGAACAAATAATTGAGGAGAATCTAGAATCAGACTTAAATCCACTATCACAAAAGGCGATAGTTAATTGGTTTAATGGGCTGCAAGTAAGTTTCTTCTAAAGTGTGAGGAGGTGGAAAATTGTTAGATTGTATGAAAGAATCATTGCAGTCAGACAGAGGAAGGGTGTTTAGAAACAGCCCAGTCAGGCAGTGATGGAGACATGCAAAAGGAAGCAAGAGGACACATGCTAGAAACACCTCCATAATGGAAAGGAGCAACATGGGAGGTGAATGGGACAAATGTAGAAAAATGGGCTAAAACTCAAAAGATACTAATATCATTGACAGACAAATTACTACAGAGTCCTGGAGCATCGGAGGCTGAGGGGTGACCTTACAGAGGTTGATAAAATCATGAGGGGCATGGATAGATAAATAGACAAGGTCTTTTTTTTCCCTGGGGTCAGCAGTCCAGAACTAGAGGGTGTATGTTCAGGGTAAGAGGAGAAAGACATAAAAGGGATGTATGGGGAAACTTTTTCACGCAGAGGGTGGTGCATGTATGGAGTGAGCTGCCAGATGAAGTAGTAGAGGCTGGTACAATTGCAACATTTAAAAGGCATCTGAACGGGTATGTGAATAGGAAGGGTTGACAGGGATATGGGCCAAGTGCTGGCTGGTGGGACTAGATTGGGTTGGTTTATCTGGTCGGCATGGACGAGTTGGACCGAAGGGTCTACTCCCATGCTGTACATCTCTATGACTCTATAAAATTTGCACTATGTTTGTAGTAAGCCAAGGAAGAAGAGAAACTAGACAAGTGATAATAGGGTCTATGAGTGGGTGAAAATGAGTTGGCTGTGTTGAGAGCAACCCATGTCAGGGCAGAACCTGAGGGTGTGGGTTGGTAGTAGACATGGAAAGAGGCATTCAAGCTCTGAAATGATTTAACTCGATATTGAGTCCTGAAGACTGTAGGTAACCTAAGAAGAAGGTGAGGTACGGTTCTTCCAGCTCGAGTTGAGTCTTGCTGGGCCACTGCAGTCAGCCTGTGACAGAAATGTTAGTGTGGGAACACAGTGGTGTGTTGAAGTACAGGCAGCTGGAAGCTCAGGATCATTTTACAGGCAGATCATAGGGATTTCACAGAGCAGCCACCCAGTCGGAACTTTATCTCCCTGGTGTAGAGGAGACCACACTGTGAGTAGCGAATACAACAGACATTGAGTAAAGTGCAGGTAAATTGCTGTTTCACCTGGGAGGTGTGTCTGGAGCAGTGGATAGTGAGAAGGGAGTAGAAAAATGTGCAAGTGTTACACCTTCTGCGATTGCCCTGGAGGTTGTGGGAGTGGAGGTGGAATGGAATGTAATGTACTGGGAAGGATGGATCCTGCGAAATACTGACAAGGGAGGGGAATTTGTGCCTAGTGGTGCCATCCTGATAGAGGTGCTGGATATAATGGCTCATGATCCTTTAAATGTAGAGGGTGGAAAGTGAGGACGGGGCAGGGGGGACTGTTGGGGTGGTGCACACTATCATTGACATGGAGCGGAAGAGAAGAGGTGCAGGCAGAAGTGTGGGATGTGAGTTGGACATGGCTGAGTATCCCATTAACTACAATGGTGGGTTAAAGAAAAAGGTGGACATTACTGAGAGCCCAGTGCAGATGGTGGCATCATCAGAACAAATGCAATAGAAACAGAATGGAATGGAGTCTTTACAGAAATCAGGGTCAAGGCAACTGTGTGAGTCTGTGTATTTGTAATTGAATATCTTAATTTTTTTATTGTCCCCAATTCAAACAAGTTTCAAACTGGATCTACTCTAAAGATGCTTCAGACTACAATTCAAAACAGTATCATGGGGTGATGCTAGGACTGTGTATATAAGGATGGAACGAGATGAAAGAGATCTCTGGTAGAATAGAGATCCTCAATGGCCTTTAGCTATTCAGCAATGCTCAGATCCAGAGATTCATTTAAGTAAGATGTCAAATGGGTCTTTGTATCTCTTCTATATTGGGTTTGAAGGTGTTGAACATTGCTAGGAGCAGATTTTAAGGATGGTTCACTAGTTCCCCGCTTTCCAACCAGCAAGTTTGGGAAGAATGGAAAGAATTGAGAGGGTTTTTTTTGCCTCAATATGTGGTTGCTATGAATCGCTCTAATGAAGCTCTGATGGAAGGGCGTACCTTCTTCTCACGCTGAATAAACAGTTGTTTCCATTGAGATTTAGCATTTTTACCATTCTGTTTTGATAAGGGACAAAAAAGTGGAAAAGTATGTAATTTTGAGCAATACTCCGGTTTTGTATTAAGAAGCAAAATCAACGAAGCATTGGATTAAATTGAAAATAACAGTACAATAGATGTATTTAAAATAAAGCAGAGAATTGTGGACGCTGGAAATCTGAAACAAAAGCAAAATAGAAATTGCTGGAGAAACTCGCCAGGTCTGGCAGCAGCAGTGGAGAGGAAGCACTATGGACGTTTCGAGTCCAGTGACTTTTTCTTCAGAAGTGTATCTGCAATTGTACGTCCTGAAGAATAGTTGTCACTATATGTATACAGGTCTGAAAAAAGTTATGCAAGTTTATATCTCCGGTGCCACCACTAAATTAACCTCTGATCAACTTTAACAAGAGCAATTCAATTAGCATCGTTTTGAGGCGAGCACTGAATTAATGTTTGAATCAGTTTCTGTGCAGATTTGTTAATGCGGACTTTGTAACGCTAAACTCGAAGGATCATAAAATGGGTTTGTTCATTGGAGAGTGAGGATAAGTAAAACATGAGAAACGTTCCTCATTTGCTTATAACCGCGCGTGGAAACATTTGTAGCAGTTACTGTTCGCTCGGCTGAATCCTGCATAACGGAAACGTTCAGCAAGAATTTAAAACAGCATTGAAATCCCAGTCTGAGAGATTATTGTTTAAAATGCTTCCAACCTCAAGATCATCAACAATTTAACTACCTGTACACACAGAATTGCACTTTGTTGAACCGTGAATTCCGATGTTCCAACTATTGCGTTGTCAAATTTATGCAGAATCTGGTTGCGTGGATATCATGACAGCAGCAAATACCAAAATATTTGCAAACTCAAGAGGTAGTGAAGGTACAAGTTGTTACGGAACCATTAGCACCCGTTCAACGTAAGGTAGGAGCTGTATATTTTTTTCATTGCTTTCAAACGGACCGATTTTGAAAATCTTAAACATCTTTTTTGTACAACATTGATGCTAGAATTTTTACTATAAGCGCCTCCTGACAACAGACAATGAGTTATTGTGTCCATTTATCAGTAAAATCAAAGCAAAGTGTTCTAAAATATTACTAAAAAGTTGGTTCAAATGTCTTTGTAAATGGGGAGTTCACGGAGGATTGAAGTTAGCGAGTTTGGATACAATGGAAATCGTTTTCTTCCTCATCTGGAAGATTGCTATGTGTAAAGACTGGGCGATATCTAAAGGTAGTCCCCAATTCTGTCTTTTGCACGGGGCGAGGTTTGTAAACGAGTGACCCGTCGTGCAGGAGAAGTGTATTGAGTTTGAACTGCAATTTCCGTGGGAGGCAACGCCTTTTATATAACAGCATCCCTAACTTATCCATCAGCAGAGGGTTTTTTTTAAAACACCCATATATGAGTCATCCTGAAGATGATTTTCGTGAAGTCCACGGGAACAAATCTCACGGCGTTAAAAACAGAGTTCGCCAATTATTAAACCATAGAGCAGGGAGACGGCCAGCAGAACACAACAGGGTGAGCCACTTTAATTGTCTGCATCGGGAGCAGGACGCGAACATCTTCAATATAGCTGGTCAAAACTTACCAGAATTGGGCAGAACTATTGCCAGCCAATTCTGAACGGGTTAACTCATTGGCGTAAGGCGATTTTTGGATGGGCCTTTTCTGGCAAGCGTAGACAGTGCGGTGAAAACAGGTCCAATAGTAACTTGCAAGACAATATGGGATAAACGCTTGAAAGGGAAACATTGGCAAGGATCTGGGGAATCAGCAGGAGAGTGGCTTTGGTTGGCTAGCTCTCTCAAAGAGCTGGCATATGTATGATGGACCGAACGGCCTCTTTCGCGGCTGTCCCATTCTCTGTACATAAATCAGCCCTGATGGGCATAAATCGTTGAGCTGGGATTGGTGTCAATGTGGGGGGGGGGGGGGGGGGGGGGCGGAGTTAGTGAGAACAACAAAACAGCGTTGTCAGTAAATGGGTTTGCAATGTCTTCGGGTTTTAAAGTATTTAAAACGCTGAGCAAGGTCCCAACCGATTTGTAAGCTCGGACAAACTATCTGGAATCTACCTGTCGCTCAGTAAGTGGCGTTTTACCATCTCGTCCGAAAACAAAAGATTTTGAAATTGAAAAGATTTCAAACAAAATTAACTCGCTGCCCTACTGAGTACGCTTCTTTAAACAAAAAAAAACTCGAAAAAATGTAAGTAAGACACGTATTAGAAGGTGGGATAGTTCACCGCTGAGTTTCTGGAACAAAAAGGGGTCATTTAGTAGCCCTGTCTCTGGTATTGCGCAGGGTTTGACTGTCTTAGAGACTCCATCCCTGAGTGTGAGAGTTCCCTTTCAGCACCGCACCGAGTGGACAGCGCTCTCACTGCTGGAGAAGTCCCCCTCAGAACTGATTTGTCCGGGCGATTTTCGATTTTGCTGGGTACCCATCATTGCGCTTTACTCAGCGACAGTTCTGTGTTAAAATTCACGCCTGCCGAATCGTAGATCCGTTCGGTTTCGACTGGGAAGATTTGAATTTCATCTCAACTTAGAATCTAATGGCTGGTGGACCGCGATGAAAGAGGTGGTGTATGGCAGGAGTCAGTTAGTTGAAGTAGTTGTGTGTGGGACATCCATCTCTGTCAGTCCCACCATTGTAAATTGTGTTTAATTCACAGAGGCAGTCTTAGTGTGCTCTCTCTGCAGGGTCGTGACATGACTAGGCTTCTGCTGTTCGTGGTTGTTATAGTAAATTGCCACAATGCACACTTGGGGAAACCGATCTCCAGTGAGAAATTCGGATCTGTGGGTAAGTGTTACAATCCGCTTATACATCAGGTTTGGGAAATTGTACAGCTGCGCCTGAAGTAAGGATAGGGGCAGACAAAGGGATAAGGCTGTAATGTGTTCTACTTTTGCAATAACGTGATTTGTATAGCTGCAAAGACAGCTCAGCGTTAAGTATTCATATAGGACAGAGAATGGAATATTTGCATGAAATTCTGATACTGGGCGAGGTTAATGTTACAGTAAGTCCCTGGGCTTGCTGTTCTATTTAACATAGCTGCAGTGTCTGCTCTATTGCAAACCTTACTGGTAACGTTGGTATTAGAACAATGTCTAATGGTTTCTGTATCACTGAGGGGAACATGTATCAGCCAGCTTCATATTTAATCACTTGTGTTAATGATAAAATGAGACGGCAAAGTTAGACGCAAACTTCCCAGAGTCCAGTTGCGAGGCATAATGTGAAACTAAAAGCGTAGCCTTCAGGAATGAGTCCATTCTCATACAGTTATAGTCAAAGAGTCATACAGCACGGAAACAGACCCTTCGGTCCAGCCAATCCACGCCGACCGTAATCTCAAACTAAACTAATCCCACCCGTCTGCACTTGGCCCATAATCATGAACTTATCCAAATGTCTTTTAAATGTTGTATCAGTACCCGCCTCCACCAATTAGTCCACAAGTTCATTCTACACACGAACCACTCTCTGAGTTGCAAAGTTTGCACCTTGCGTCTTGTAAAATCTTTCTCTCATCTTAAAAATATGCTTCTTAGTCTTGGAATCCCCTACCCTCGGCAAAAGACACCTGCCATTCACCTTATCTTACCCCTCATGATTTTATAGACCTCTGTAAGGTAACCCTTCAACCTCCTACGCTCCAATGAAAGACGTCCCAGCCAGTCCAGGCTCTCCTTATATCTCTATTGCTGGCAATGTCCTGGTAAATCTTTTCTGAACCCATTCCAGCTTAATATACCCTTCCTACGACAAGAATTGGGCACAGTACTTCAGAAGGGGCTTCACCAATGTCCTGTATAACCTCAACACGACGTCCCAAATCAAGGGTCTGTGCAATGAAGCCCCCACTACCAGAATCTAGGGAACACTGGGTCAATTGGCCAAGCGCCATAGATTTTGGTTGAGTCAGGGTTATTGAGATATACAGAACAAAAACCATTAAATTGAGACACAGATTAGGATTAGTCTGACTAAATGGTAGACTAGATTTAGAGAGGCTGAATGATCTCTACCTGTGATCAGCTTCCACTTAAAACAGATCCAAAGTAATCATTAAAAACAAAGACCACGGATGCTGGAAATCTGAAACAAACACAGAATGCTCGTCAAACTGCCAGCAGCTGTGGAGAGAGAAACACTTCAAGTCCAGAATGATTCTTCCTCAAAAAGTAAAAATTGATGTCTTGAATCCTTTTTTTTCCCTATAGAAGCAGGAACCAAGAAAACAAATCGCCTCCGTTTATTAAAAGGAAATTGGATTCCGAATGTTAAAACATGTGATGGTCCTGGAAATCTGTTTCTGTCGTGGGGGCTGTCCTAATATGAATTAGGGTCACTCAAGCCGAAACGTTAACTGTCATTTCTCTCCGCAGATGCTCAGCAATTTCTGTGTTTGTTGCTACTGGTGCTGATTTTAGTGCACAGCTATCCAAGTAACAATCCAGTTTCACTTAGTTACCTGTCACCTAGTAATAACTGAACTAACTGTGCTGCTATACTGACGGGTGTATCTTCTTCACTCCCGGTCTCAGATTCGATGTTCCTGGCCCGCCAGCCTCAATTTTCCCGGAACTCGCCTGCCTTGGCTCGGAATTTAAACTCCCGGAACTCACCCGAACAGTCCAGCCTCTGCTACTTCCTGCAGGAGAGTGACCTGGAGAGTCAGATCTCCTGCAAACTCCGGTTCACCAGGAGCAAGTTTAACTTCAATCCTTTCGGACTCCGGTTCGGGAAGAGAGGTGAGGCCGGCTCGGTGAACGGGAAGGCCCTGACTGTCAATGGCAACAAGCTGCCTTATCTTTGGAGACATAAAGTCCCGACATGAGGGTATTCCCTGAGCGAGTGCCGAACGCTTTTGTATTAGAGGCTTTGTAGAGTGTTCAATGTATTCTCGTGTGGTGTGAGACTGCGACACACGCGGAGCGCACCCGTAGTAATGCAATGTTAATCTGTTTTGTTCCCGTGGTAAATCCAGCACAATTGCATTGGGGTTTTTTTTTGTATAAATATGTAAAACAATTAATGCTGTCCACATACACAATAAAGGCCGCCGATTTGGATGAATTTGCACCTACAATCGCCGCGCGTTTTGAATGAAACCAGGGAGTGAGAAAATATTGATTTCACTTGCTCTTATAGTGGACCTGTCTCATCACTGTTAAACGCAAGTTTTTAAGCTTCTATCAATGAGGCACCAAGTTCACTTTGCAATCAGGTGTGGTAACGAATATGAATAACATATTGCGAAGACTTGTTGCTGTATGTGCTCCCTTAACATTATGTTCATTATTCGCGGGACGATAAAGTTTCAATCCAAAACTAATGACTGGCCTTGGAGCAGAGCAACCTACCTGCTAAGAAATAGAATAAACTTTCTTTGGTTCATTGATTCATCGCCAGTTGTATATCACCATTTGTAAATATTGTTGGACAATTCATATTATGGAATATTATTAAGAACAGAACATTTCCGATAAGCAATTGCTGGAGAAACTCTGCAAATCTGAAACCAAAGTGTCTGATGAAGGGACCCTAAGCAACTCTGCTTGGGCACTGCCAGACTTGCTGAGTTTTTCCAGCAATTCCTTGTTTTTGTTTCAGATTTCCATCATTCTTTATCTTATAGTATTTCCAGTGTTCAACCATAATCCACATTGAGAACCTTTTACACCAACCAGGGTACATGCCTTTACGTGGGCACTTGGCATATCCAGTTGCCTCAAAAATGTTTCATAGTCTGAGTTTGATGAGTGTTAACCCCTGTTCAAATAATTCTGAAAGTGCCCACAACATCAGTCAGATGAAGTTGGAGATATAAATGAATTCATGATAACAAGCACTTGGTAAACAAAGACTGGGTCATTTGAATTTATTTTCATACTGAAAATCATAACTGCACACCAAGATTCTTCATTGGAACAATTAAGTCATAGAAAATATAACATACAAAAATGTTTCTTTCACAGATCTAATGGTTTATGCATCGAATAGGCTTAAATAGAAATTCCAGTTTCCCTTCAATTTCTTTATATTTTGATTGGAATAAAGTCACAAAGTCATTAAGCAACAAGGATATATATTGTAATGATCTACAGTTGTTAGTACTGCTACCTCACAGCATTAAGTACTTGGGTTCAATCCCACTCTTGGGTGACTGTGTGGAGTTTGCACATTCTCCCTGTGTCTGTGTGGGTTTCCTCCTAGAATCCAAAGATGTGCAGGTTAGATGGATTAGCCATGGGAAATACAAGGGTGTGAATCTGGGTGGAATGCTCTTCAGCAGGTCAGTGCGCACTAGATGGACTGAGTGGCCTGCTTCTGCACTGTAGGGATTCTATGACTCATCGCAAAATATAGGTCTTTTGTTAACTGTGGTTCAAAATGAGGGGATGTAGTTTAATAATATAGTAACTTTAAGGCAGTGATCAGGAGGAATAGTTTCTCTTCCATTGGTCATTAGAGTATAGAATTCTCTTCCCCAGAAGTTAATCTTGATTGGATTTCTACAGTTGTAGCTCAGACAGGTCTTTGATAGACAAGGGAGTCATGGCATATAGAATGCAGTCAGGAGAATGGAACTGAGACAATAATCAGGTCAAACACGATCTTATTGAATAGTGGAACAGGCTCAAAGGGTCAGTGGTCTATCCCCCCTCTTGAATCCGATGTTCCAATGTATTCATGTTGGTTCAAGCCAAATCCTTGGGTCAGAAATAGGAAGCTTTTAGAAAAATGGCTCCATTTGTTTTCTGCTGTAGAAATAAGATAGTTGTTCATTGTAGCTTCTGTCACATTTTCACACACACACATACATACACACACACACATACATACACACCACACATACATACACACACACATACATATACACACACACATACACAACACACATACATACACACACACATACATACACACACACATACATATACACACACACATACATACAAAATGTTATCTGTAACTATCAGCATTGAACTATCATAGTTGTTTCAATATTTAAAACAACAGCACTACACAGTGATAGCCAATGTAGTACTCATGGTGCTCTCTATAGTAACTCCCATATCATTCTATCATGAATTATTGTAAATGTATGAGATGAAGTGTTAATCTTTAACCTTATTCCAATGAGATCAGTAACAACACTGAAAATATATAACTGAGCTCAGTTTTAAGAATATGAATTAATCCTCTATTTCCCTTTGCTTCAATAAGGGCAGGGACATATTCCTTAATGTCCTGACCTGCCAAACTATTCCACTAAAACAATTTTTTTGTCTTCTATAACATTGTTGTTTGTGGGACTTATTATGTGCAAATTTGTTGTTGTACTTCCCACCGCACAATAATGCCTTCACTTCGAAAGTACTTGTTGGCTAATGATGGTGCAGTGCATGCATAATGATTAGATTAGATTCCTGACAGTATGAAACAGGCCCTCCAGCCTGACAAGTCCACACTGAACCTCTGAAGAGCAACCTACCCAGGCCCATTTTCCTACCCATATTTACCCCTGGCTAATGCATCTCACACTACAGACAATTTAGCATGGCCAATTCACCTGACCTGCACATCTTTCGATTGTGGGAGGAAACCAGAGCGCCCAGAGGAAACCCATGCAGAGATTAGAGATCACTTACAGTGTGAAAACAGGTCCTTCAGCCCAACAAGTCCACACCGACCCGCCGAAGCGCATCCCACCCAGACCCCCCCATTCCCCTACACCTAACACTACGGGCAATTTAGCACGGCCAATTCACCTGACCTGCACATTTTTTTTGGACTGTGGGAGGAAACCGGAGCACCCGGAGGAAACCCATGCAGACACGGGGAGAAATGCAAACTCCATACAGTCAGTCAACTGAGGCGGGAATTGAACCCGGGTATCTGGCGCTGCTAACCACTGTCCCACCACGCCGCAGACACGAGAAGAATGTGGAAACTCTAGACAGTTGCCCAAGGGAGGAATCAAACTCAGGTCCCTGGTGCTGTGAGGCAGCAGTGCTAACCACTGAGCCACCGTGCCACACGTATTGTAGACTGAAGTAAGTGTTGATTGAGTTATACAGTCATAGAAACGTACAGCGCAGAAACAGATCTTTTGGTCCAATTCAGCCGTGCTGACCAGATATCCTAATCTAATCTAGTCCCATTTGCCATCACTTGGCCCATATCCCTCTAAACCCTTCCTATTCATATACCCATCTGGATGCCTTTTAAATGCTGCAATTGTACCAGGCTCCACCACTTCCTCTGGCATCTCATTCCATACACGTACCACCCTCTGTGTGAAAAAGTAGCCCCTTAGGTCTCTTATATCGTTCCCCTCTCACCCTAAACCTATGTCCTCTAGTTCTAGACTCCCCTATGCCAGGGAAAAGATTTTGTCTAATTATCCTATCCATGCCTCTCTTGATTTTATAAACTCTATATGGTCACCCCTCAGCCTCTGACACTCCAGGGAAAATAGCCCCAGCCTATTCAGCCTCTATAGCTCGAATCCTCCAACCCTGGCAACATGCTTGTAAATCTTTTCTGAACCCTTTCAAGTTTCACAACATCCTTCCAATTGGAAAGAGACCAGAATTGCACGCAATATTCCAAAAGTAGCCTAACCAATGTCCTGTGCAGCCGCAACATGGCCTCCCAACTCCTATACTCAATACTCTGATCAATAAAGAAAAGCATACCAAACACCTTCTTCACTATCCAATCTACTTTTGACTCTACTTTCAAGGAAATTTGAACCTGCACTCCAAGGTCTCTTTGTTCAGCAACACTCTCTAGGACTATTACCATTAAGTGCATAAATCCTGCTCTGATTTGCCTTTCCAAAATGCAGCACCTCACATTTATCTGAATAAAACTCTATCTGCCACTCCTCAGGCCATTGCTTCATCCGATCAAGATCCATTGTACTCTGAGGTAACTTCCTTCGCTATCCACTACACCTCCAATTTTGGTGTCATTCTACAAACTTACTAACTATACCTCCTATGTTCACATGAAAACTATTTATATAAATAACAAAAAATAGTGGACCCAGCAATGATCCTTGTGGTACTCCACTAGTCATAGGTCTCCAGTATGAAAAGCAACTCTCCACCACCACCCTCTGTCTTTTACCTTTGAGCCAGTTCTGTATCCATATGGCTATATCTCCCTGTATTGAATGAGATCTAACCTTGCTAACCAATCTCCCATGGGGAACCTTGTCGAGCGCCTTACTGAGTTGACGGGAATGGGGAGTTTAAACAAAATGTAAAAGCATAGCTGGCTGCTTTCACAGTTATTTACAAAGTACATTCGACCAGGGTGCTATGGTACAGAAACCCAACAGTGAGAACCCCACCGGGGAAAGTGAGAGGGATGGGAGTAGAAATATATTGTGGAAAGTTGGAGATACAACAGATATGGAGAGCAAAATATGTGTTAAGGACACCATTTTGTCAGCTTATCTTTTCAGAAAATGTTCAGTACACCTCGTAGTGATGCATACATTGGAACTTGTCTTGACATGACTGCCAATTCACTAGACAAATCTGAAGCATACATATTTCGGATTCCCATCTTTTAAAGCTTGCTCTAGCTTCAAAAAAAAGTTCCATAATTGCTTGGATTTGCTATTCGGCAAAACTGATCAGGAATCTAAACAAAGGATGTGTTTGTATTAATCTTTCTGCAATTGATTGTATTGCTGTGTCAAGTACTACACTATAAACCTTGAAATTTTCCTTGGGTTCTGAATAGGTTCCGCATCTACTTTATATATCTTCTTTCTCCTAGTACAGATTCATTCTGGTTCAAATTGATTTGGTACCACTAAATCTTCAGCAAGCTCACACGTAACTAACACATTTCCTTGAACCCTTCTGTACACTACAATAAATGTCTTGGTACTTCTCAGTTGCTTATTGGCATCAAATACCTTCACCTGAAATTGTTTGTTAGTTATATTGATCTGAGAGTGATGTTTCAACACAGAATAAGAAAAACAAGAAACATGAAACAGAAATGCCTTTTTCAAGAGTTCGTGCATCCACTGGTGAGGCATTGTCAAACTCTCCTGTTAGTGTCAACTAGTTTAGTGCAACAGAAAAATCATTATGTTGTTGGTAACCAGGTTTCAAGGCACTAATTCAACTTGTTCATTTTGTTTCACTGTAACATTAGGGAGGATGTGTAGCAGCAGAGAAATGCACAGTTACACTGTACTAGGTAAAAAAAAAGCTGTTGCCTCCAAGTCTTATCCAACCAAAGAATGTGCGCTGCAATCAACAAATGTGGCACATAGATGAACATTCAAAATTCTTCATTATACATTGGTTTCTTTCCCCTTAATATTGCTTCCATTATCATTGGAAATAGTGAGGACTGCAGATGCTGGAAAGTCAGAGGCGATTCAATGTGGAGCTGGAAAAAGTCAGGTCAAGCAGCATCAAAAGAGCAGGAGGGCTGACATTTCAGGCAGGACTGGGGAGGGGGAAGGGAGCTGAGAAATAAATAGAGGGAGAGGGTGGGGCTGGGGAAAGGTTGGGGGAGGGTGATTGCTGGATGCAGGTAGGAGGTGTGGAGGAGGGGTTGCTGAGGAGTGTGCACCTAACGAGGGAGTCGCAGAGGGAACTGTCCCTTTGAAAAGCAGATGGGGGTGGGGAAGAAAATACCTTTTTGGTGGTGGGGTTAGACTGCAGATGCTGAAAATGACGGAGAATGGTGTGATGGATTTGGAGATTATTGGAGTGGAATGTGAGGACCAGGAGGACTTGATCATTGTTGTTGGGCGGAGGGTGTTTTTTGTGGGTGAAGGGTGGGGCAGATAGGTGAGAAGGAAGATGAACAGGTAGGTCAGGTCAAGGGGATGGGGCAGAGAGGAAGGGCTGGACCTGGGATGAGTTGGAGGGTGGGGAGATTTGGAGGCAGGTGAATTCTATGTTGAAGCCATGAGGTTGTAAACTCCGGAGGCAGAAGGTGAGGTGTTCTTCTTCCACTTTGTGTATGGCTTTAATTTGACAGCGGAGGAGGCCCAGGATGGACATGAAGTCGGGGGGAGTGAGAGAGGGTGTTGGAATGGCTGGCAACCGTGAGGTGGGGTGGATTGGAGTATGTGGACCATAGATGTTCCCTGAATCAGTCCCTCTGTTAGCGTTCAGTGTCTCCAGTAGAGAGGAGACCATATCAGGAACAACAAATGCAGTAAGTCGAGTTAAAGGAAATGTAGGTGAATCTCTGCTGGACTTGGAATGACTGTTTGGGGCCTTGGATGGAGGTCTGGGAGAGGTGGGTGGGGCAAGTGTTGCACCCTCCCACGGCTGAGGAAAAGGTGCCAGGTGTGGAGGAGAGATTGCTGGGGAGTGTGGATCTAACGATGGAGTCGCAGAAGGAACTGTCCCTACTGAAAGTAGATAAGGGTGGGGAGTGAAATATATTTTTGGTGGTGGGGTCAGACTGCAGGTGGTGAAAATGGTGGAGGATGATGTGTTGGATTTGGAGATCAGTGGGGTGGAATGTGAGGACCAGGGGGATTGTGTTTAGAGTTGGGGTTTGAGGCCGGAGATGTGGGAAATGGAGGAGATGCAGTTGGGGGCATTGTTGATCACAGGGGAGGGGAAATTAAGTAGGATGACATCTGGGAGGTCCTGGAGTGGAATCACTCATCCTGGGATCAGATATGGTGGAAGCGAAGGAATTAGGAGTATGGGATCATACTTTTGGAGAGTGGGTGGTGGCAGTGGGAGGAGGTGCAGTCAAGAGAGTCGGTGGGTTTGAAGTAAATGTTGGTGCTAAGTTGGTTGCCAGAGATGGAGAAGGAGAGGTCCAGGAAGGGGAGGGAGGAGTTGGACATAGTCCAGGTGATTTTGAGGTCAGGGTGCAATGTGTGGGTGAAGTTGATGAACTGTTCAAGCTCCTCATGTGAGCACAAGGCAGTGCCGATACAGTCATCAATGTAGCAGAGGGAAAGGTGGGGCATGGTGCCGATATAGTTGCAGAAGATGGATTGTTTCATGTATCCTATGAGGAGTCAGGCATTGCTGGAACCCATGCAGGTACCCATAGTCACTTCTTTGGTTTGTAGGAAGTGGGAGGATTCAAAGGAAAAGTTCTTGAGGATGAGGGCCAGTTCCGCCAAGTGAATGAAAGTGTCGGTGGAGGGGCACTGATTGGAATCATGGGAGAGGCAGAAGCGGAGGTCTTTGAGGCTCTCCTCATGGGGGGATATAGGTGTAGAGAGACTGGATGACCATGGTGAAGATGAGGTATTGGGAGCTTGGGAATTGAAAGTCATGGAGAAGGTGGAGGGTGTGGGTGGTGTCCTGAATGTAAGTGGGATTTCTTGGACTAAAGGGGATAGGATGGAGGCAAGATACGAGGAGATGAGTTCAGTGGGGCAGGAGCAGAAAGAGACAATTGGTCAACAGGGATAGTCAGGTTTGTGGATTTTGGGTAGGAGGTAGAAATGACTAGTACAGGGTTGGGGAACTATGAGGTTGGAGGCTGTGGATGGGAGATCTCCCAAGGCAATAAGGTTGTTGATGGACTTGGAGATGATGATTTGGTGATGAGAGGTGGTGGTTGAGGGGGCAGTAGGAGGACTGTCAGTGAGTTGACATCTGGCCACAGTGAGCTAGAGGTCAGTGCGCCAAACTACCACCACATTTCCCCTTGTCTGCTGCCTTAATGGTGAGGCTGGGGTTGGAGTGGAGGGAGTAGAGGGCTGTGTGTTGCGAGGGGGAGAGGTTGGAGTGGGTGAGAAGATTCAGGCAGTTGATGTCACGACAGCAATTGGAGCTGAAGAGGTCAAAGGAGGGTAGGAGGCCAGGATGGGGTGTCCAGGAGGAAGGAGTTTGTTGGAGGCAGAATAGGGTCTTTGGAGGATGGGTGGGAGTCACGTTCAAAGAAGTAGGCATTATCCTTCCCTTGTCTAGCTATGTTTTCAATAGGCAATGCCATTTTTTCTAATTGAAATTCTATCATACAGTGCCAAATTTGATGTCAAAGATGTCATAGAATCCCTACAGTGTGGAAACAGGCCATTTGGCCCAATAAGTTCACACCAACCCTCTGAAGAGTAACTCACCCAGACACATTCCCCTACCCTATTACTCTACATTTACCCTGACTAATGCATCTAACCTACACATCCCTGAACAACATGAGTAATTTAGCATGGCCAATCCATCTAACCTGCACAATCCCAAGAAGTGGTGACTCAGTGATTCGCACTGCTGCCTTACAGCACCCAGGAACTGGGCTCAGTTCCAGCCTTGGGCCACTGTCTGTGTGTCAATCTCCTCGTGTCTGGAGGGGTTTCCACTGGGTGCTTTGGTTTCCTTCCTCAGTCCAAAGATGTGCAGGTTTGGTGGATTAGCCTGCTTCCAACACCATAGGGCTTCAATGAAATGTTCCTTTACACATACAGGTCACAATTGTCATTGTCTGAAGCTCTTTTCAACGAAGTGAGTGATCATGATCATTTGTTTAATATGCCTTACATTGAGTGTACCATCTAGAATGAGTGGAAAATACAGGCAACGTGAGCAGATGTAATGGGCTGAATCTTATGGATTCTGTTTTGGCTAAGTCTCATTTATATTGAGCTTAATGAAAGGGTTTTTCTTTGCCATGAGGTCTAATGAGATTTCTCAGTGTACCTTACCAATCCTGCCTCATTAACTACCTACTCCATTGCTGCAGGGGGGGGTGTCAGGCTGTGGGATTTTGGGAGCACAGTTCAGTGAGCATCTCACAGCTCTGTATATGGTTGAGGAAGATATGTCCCAGGCCACTGGCACTCAGGGGTACCTGCTCAGCCTCAGGCAGGAGAGGAGCCTGTGGTGTCATCAATCAGGAAATCTGTCCACATGGAGAGGCACACAGAGATGTTACTGCCCCAAACCTTTGATCATCTGGCTGCCTCTATGGATATTAGATTAGATTAGATTACTTACAGTGTGGAAACAGGCCCTTCAGCCCAACAAGTCCACACCGACCCGCCGAAGCGCAACCCACCCATACCCCTACATTTACCCTTTACCTTACACTACGGGCAATTTAGCATGGCCAATTCATCTGACCTGCACATCTTTGGACTGTGGGAGGAAACCGGAGCACCCGGAGGAAACCCACGCAGACACGGGGGGAACGTGCAAACTCCACACAGTCAGTTGCCTGAGGCGGGAATTGAACCCGGGTCTCTGGCGCTGTGAGGCAGCACTGCTAACCACTGTGCCACCATGCTGCACATGTTGATGACTGTCAAGGAAAGCCAGATCAAGCACCCAAAAATCCATTGCCCCACCACCACTGACCCTCAGGACTCAAGGCTTGGTCGCAGGGAAATGAGGTGCCCCTTCTTCACAAAGAGACAGGGTGGTGCCAGGTGGAACCACAGACATGTGTTTCAGGACACTCCACCTCCACCTTACCTGCCCTCACACCACATTTGGAAGTTGAAGCCAATGAAAGTTTCCATTGGAAAGAAGACCGTCAGCACATCAGAACTGTACAGGCATGAGTGCCCCCTGTGGCCACCCACCCAAACCATCTGAGCGATCCTGTTCCACTGTTGTGCAGTGGAAAGACATAGTGAGAGGGAAAATAAGTGGGAAATTTTTTTAAGGTATTTTAGTGGGATAAGTGACCAAGCACTGTGTATAAAGTATCATATTTGTATAAATTGGATTGGTTTTGCAATGCATCTGTTTGTTTGATTCTCTGTGTAGCCTTAAATGCAGCTCTGCCATCATGATGCCTGATTTAATGCCCACACAGGATGTACTGTGGATTGATGTCTGTGCTGAGAGCCTGCTGCAAGATGGACAAGGAGAATATGGATAATGAGTTCTGCTGCCCCTTGTGGTCAACCATTTCCTATTCTTGCCTGGGCCTCTGTGTCCAAAAACAATGGTACAAGTGAAGTGCTTAGCATTTTCTGGGTCAGAGCGCAAACAGCATACAGGGACCCATTTAAGATGGCCAGGGATTAAAGGTCCATAGGTCTGTGTTCTTTACAGTGCATGGCCCTGTGTATAATGCTGATGCCCTCTAAAGGGCTGCACATCAATGGATCTTGAATTCCCCTCCCTCTCAGGTCAAGGCACTTACTCTGCTCACTCTGGGTATGGGTGGGTGCAGCCATTTTCCATCACATTATGTAGTTTTGATTTCCAATATAGGGTTTCCAGCCTCTGTTTCTATGTGTCAGTAAGGCTCTGATCACCCTTTCTGATAGCATTTCCCATCAGTCCCTTCGGCTTCACACCTCCCCAGAAGTCTGCATCTGCACACCTTTTCACCTAGCCCCTGGCACATGAAGAGATCATGTCAAGTACGTTCATTCAGTGTATCACCCTTGAAGCCAGGATGCTCCTGACTGTTGACAAACACGCCTACCAATGTTAATCCATTTCCATCCATGTTTTCCTAATTCTCCCTCTTACAAGTAAAGTTGCACCCCCTTCACAATTCTCAATCCCCTTTCCCCCAGCCTGCTGTCCCTTCTCCTTACAAATAAATTCTGGCTATTGAGGGAGTGCAGCGTAGGTTCACGAGGTCAATTCCTGGAATGGTGGGACTACCTTACGTTGAAAGACTGGAGTGACTGGGCTTGTGTACCCTTGAGTTTAGAAGACTGAGAGGGGATCTGATTGAGACATATAAGATTATTAAAGGATTGGACACTCTGGAGGCAGGAAACATGTTTCCGCTGATGGGTGAGTGCCGAACCAGAGGACACAGCTTAAAAATACGGGGTAGACTATTTAGGACAGAGATGAGGAGAAACTTCTTCACCCAGAGAGTGGTGGCTGTGTGGAATGTTCTGCCCCAGAGGACAGTGGAGGCCCAATCTCTGGATTCATTTAAGAAAGAGTTGAATAGAGCTCTCAAAGATAGTGGAATCAAGGGTTATGGAGATAAGGCAGGAACAGGATGCTGATTAAGGATGATCAGCCATGATCATATTGAATGGTGGTGCAGGCTTGAAGGGCAGAATGGCCTACTCCTGCACCTATTGTCTATTGTCTATTGAATCTCCTACCCACATCCTTCAGGTCCTATAAGATTCTGCCTTACAATCTTTTTTCTTCAATGTGTTTCATACAATTTCTTTATATCTTTCCAACCTTAAAGTACGTTTGTCATATTTTATTTTCTCTTATGAAGATGCTTATCCTTAATAAGGTCAAGCAAAACCAGATATCTGTGACTTTCAAGAAGTTCCCACTATCAGAAATGTGCAGCTTCTTATTTGTTCCTGAAAGGAGCTATTTTCAAGAACTCTCACGAAAGGAAGATTTACTGCAATACTTTTCCTCTTGTTTAATGAGGCAAAAAATTGCTTTGTTGCTAGTCTTTTTGTTTTGCAATTGCAATTCAAGTGCTTTCCACTTCTAAAAATTCTCCAAGTGTCCATTGTTATTCTTGTGTGCTGCAGGAATTGCTGACTTTTCCAATCTGTAGTACATTTATCAAAAACAAGAGATGATGCACATTATTGGGAAACAGAAGTGAGAATGCGGGGAAGGGGTAAATTGATTGGATTATAAGTGAGCATGCAAAGCAAGGGGAAGGATAGTGAAAGCAAATGAATGGTCAGTGAGATGTGCATTTGGAGAGAAACGGTCTGAGCGATGTCACTAATGAGCATACCCAAGAGTGGTCAAAGTCAGAATGAGCAAAGTGCTGCTAGCTGCCATAACTGTCTGCTTTAAGAAATTCCAGAAGGATTGAACTGAAACTATCTATTGCCCTGCTCCTGGGCACTCATAGAATCATAGTGGTGTACAGTACAGAAACAGACCCTTTGATCCAACTCGTCCATGCTGATGAGATATCCTAGATAAATCAAGTCCCATTTGCCAGCATTAGACCCATATCTCTCTAAACCCTTCCTATTCATATACCCATCCAGATACCTTTTAAATGTTGTAATAGTACTTGCCTCTACCACTTCTTTTGGTAATTCATTCCATACACGCACCACCCTCTGTGTGAAAACGTTGCCCCTTAGGCCCCATTTAAATCTTTCCCCTCTCACTCTAAACCTATGCCCTCTAGTTTTTGACTCCCCCATCCCAGGGAAAATACCTTGTCTTTTTACCCTATCCATGCTCCTCATGATTTTATAAACCTCTATAAGGTCACCCCTCAGCCTCTGATGCTTTGGAGAAAATTACTCCAGCCTATATAACCTCTCCTCATAGCTCAAAACCTCCAACCCTTGCAACATCCTTGTAAATCTTTTCTGAACCCTTTCAAGTTTCACAACATCCTTCCTGTAGCAGAGAGACCAGAACTGCACACAGTATTAAGTTGCTCTACATCATTTTAGGGACAGATCAGTTTATGTTTTTGCTGAGAGCTCAATGCTGGCGTACCAAGGCTGCTACTCCCACTCCCAAATCTTGTCACCCCAGGCAACTGTTTCATTCACTTAATGGTTGCAGCAGCCCTGAAGACAAGGAACTATTGCAGAGTTTGAACTCAGAGAAGATTTCTGCAAGAAAAATAGCAGAGGGTGAGGGAAGGAGGTTAGGGATGAATATCTTGTCAGAGAAGTGGGAAGGTGGTTCTCAATGCAAAGGGTGTCTGTTCAAAGGACAGAATTCATTTTCAAATACAGTTAAAGAAAACATTCAATTGCAGTTTATCCTACAATTACAAACGGGTTAAAAAAAAGGCAGGAACAAAATGCACTATTTCATAAAATTGTAACCTGCTGTTCATCCCAAATCATTGCACGCCCCACCTAAAACAGTGTAATATTCAGGGAGAAGTTAATAAAATAAAAGTCTACATCAGTTGGTGGAGAAAACTAGAAATCTTTCTCTCTGACCTTCTTCACCAATTGGAAGTCGTCTATGAGACCAATCTAGACTGGTTTATGTTACACAGTACCATTGCCTTGTCTCAGATGTGACATGTCTGCCTTTGGTTACAGCTTCCCTTTCACTCCCTGTTGCTTATTTGCCTGTGCCTTTGTCTTTATTTGTACCCATATATGTAAGGAAAAATGGCCAATTGAAGAAGACTGATCAAATCCCCTTCCCATTCACAGTTCTGACAGTATGAAGAGTACACATTGATTCAAGAAGGCAGCTTGGAGCAGGAAATAAATGCTGGGCCAACCAGTGACATCCATGTCCCACGATTCCATTAAAAAAAAACTCATGAGTAGGATATTTTGTACATTTGATAATAACTGGGTACATGTCATAAGATTGTTTTTGAGATTGTCTATGAGACTCTGAAATTTAAATTAAATTCAAACCACCTTTTTTAGATGACTTCATTCACAGTCTCAAAGAAAACGGTTAGCAAAATGTACAGCTAAAAAACTAACAGAAAGTACCAGAGGAAACAGTATCATAAAGTTGTAACATTGTGCACTAAGGCTGATTTAAATTTTATCAGCTTGTTTCAAGTTTTCTAAACATCATGCAATGGCAAAGTTGAAACTAAAACTTTAAAAATGCTAAATAATGCTGTGCATGCACATCAATATTGTTCTACAATCCCTCCCTGTTTAACTAGATCTACTGGTTGCTGGACAGTCAGAGACTAGACACATCTTGAAAGATACATTTTGGGACTCCTTGAAAGTCCTGATACACTCACTCTATGGTTAATTGTCCAGAAAGTTTAATCATTTGAAGAGCTGTTACTCAGCATTTGGAAACCTGACAAAATTTCCAATTATGAGATGTAGTTGGAGATGTTAGCATGTTTCCCTCATGCCCTCCCAAAAACCCATTGCCCTCCTTTTCCATGCCCAGATATCTGGCACCTCCCCACAACTTCACTCAACCAATCCTGTGTTTCTGCCATTGCTACTCAACTCTTTCCCCTCCCTCGAACACCCAACCACACCCAGGGCACCTGAATATCCCTGCTGGACACCTCAGCCTCTTATCTTTCACAAGTACTCCTGGCCCACCATCAATGTGCTGAACCATGTGGTACCCTACACATTCCCCTATCTGCTTCCCTACCCATTCCCCACATTTGCCTCCCTACCCACTCACCCATCCTGCTCTCTATCCCCTCATCCCTTCATCTCTACCCCCATCCCTATCTGCATCCCTGCTTGCTCACCCACTTATCTTTCCTCAGTTGCTATCAATGTGGCTTCGGGACAGTTTAACGGTTTGATGATGGCCAGATAATCCTTTCAGCAGGGCAGATGGGTGTTGCACTTGGTGACCCTATGAGTCTCTGCCCCTCTGCCCTGACACCTGTCAGTACCATGCTCACCACAGGATCTGACTCCCCCCTCTCCACCCATGATGTCTTGGCTAGGATGTCTTTTGTTGATAAATCAAGGAATAATTATTAATCGAATTACCATGCATGTAATCTGTTTTGATGGTAATTGGAAGATTTAAGCCAATATATTGCTTTTGCATTCTTCTTATGAATGTGGACAAGTTTACATTCTTTCACATTAGACACCAATCTGTGAACCTACTTATATCCCTTTGCAGTTTCCTTGTGCAGGAAGTCTCTGCAGCCGACTGTCCTCATTAACTTTCTGTCACAAGCAAATTTAGCAACTATATGTTTGGTCCCTTCATCTAAGTCATTGATGTACATTCTAAATAATTGATGCCCCACATTGATCCCTGTGTCAATCTGTGGGTTATAGCTTACCAGGCTGGATGTCACTTTTTTTTGTATTTGTTCATGGGATGTGGTGTTGATTGAAAGACCAGCATTTGTTCCCCATCCCTAGTTGCCATTGAACAGAGTAGCTTGTTAGGCTGTTTCCAAGAGCACTTAATAGCCAGTCACAATACAGTGTGGCAGGAGTGGGCCAGGACAGGTAAGCATATCAGATTTCTGTTCTTGCAAGAGCCAGGATTCTCTCCCTTTTTTGGGGGAGGGGCTAAGAACACAGATGTTGTGTACCCCTCTACGTGTTCGGACTCTCTTTACCCTGCTTTCTCCTGTAACTGGCAAAAAGTGGGCAGAGGGGGCTGCAATGACGGAGATGACATTGGTTTGCATGGCTGTTTATGCCAGTACATGCAGGGAAAAGTGGCGAAATGTATAGGAGGACTGAGAAGGCAGTACAGAGGGCAGGCAGGCTTAATGCTGTGGGAGACTGTGGCGAGGGGGAGCAAGATAGAGTGAAGGAAGTGTCACATACAGTCATGAAAATGGCTGGTGGGAGGTGGGTGCAGCAGCAGAGATAGAGTGAGTGTGAGGTAGCAGAGAGAATATGACACTTACCCTGACAGAGCAGAGAAGATTACTGACCTTACTTCGATATTGCTGGCTATTCCATTGCAACCTGCAGGTGTTACTGACGCGGCTGGCAAGGCTGGCAGTGTCTGGTGGCGTGGTCTCCTCTGTTGGTCTTCTGTGAAGAGGATGTCTCTCCTCTGGACCACCCTCTCAACCAAGACCTTCAGGACCCTGTCAGAGAATTGCGGTGCTATCTTCCCCTTTTCTAACACGTTCCAATCCCGTTTCTGACCAAGCGGGATGAGTTCAGAATGCCAGTGCTCATCCATTTGCACAGCAGATTTTTAAAGATGACATACGCACAAGGGATGTCAGTGTTTTAGCAAAATCTGCTAAGCAGAGAGTTGTTCCAGGAATTGTGTGTTGTAAGGTGGGGCAGAAATCCGATTTGAGAGACACCATATGGGCGGTGTAGGTAATTAAAGAGGTGACTCTGATAAGATAGATTGAGAAATTTAGAACTCAAAACAAACTCTCCGAAAAACTCGACACAACATGGATGTAAGTTCAGGATTAGAATGATCCTCCATGTAACTCTCTGTCTCTCTACTTCACTTTCCTTCTTTAAGACACTTTAAAAAAATTACATATATGAGAAAGCATTGTTGATATCTGATCTATTATTCCCTACTTTGCTTTATATTGTGCATTAGTACATCCAGGGCACTATTAAATGTAAGTTGGAAATTGCTTTTGTCTTATTCGTTCACAGGATGAGATGTCTCTGGCTGGTCCAACATTTGTTGCACATCCCTAGTTGCCCTGAGGGTAGTTAAGAATCGAACACATTGCTGTGATTCGGGAGTCACACATAGGCCAGACCAGATAAGGATGGCAGTTTCTTCCCTGATGGACATTAGTGAACCAGATGGGCTTTTCTAACAATCAGTAGTGGATTCATGGTCATTAGAGTCTTAATTCCAGATTTTTTTATTGAATTCAAATTCCACCATCTGCCATGGCTGGATTTGAACTTGAGTCCCAGAACATTACCTGGTCCCTGGGTTAACACCGCCAGGCCACTGCCTCCCCTTGAACTGTTGGTGAATGAGCTTCATTGATGCCCAGGACCTTACCTATCTAATACAGTTTCAGACAGGTCCTAAAAATGAGAGTAGTCCAGCCACTTGAAGGATTTTAAATATGCAAATTGGGTTTCTACACTTTCAGGCTTATACCTGATTACATACCTCAGGTGTAAGTTGTGCTTCTGAAGTGCACTCTGCTTTACTGTAAGTTGCTTTGGTCTTTAAAGGGTGGCTGCTTAATTAAAGGCCACTACACTTTTAACTTTGACTTCTGTGTGATGAGGAGAAGCAGAAAGACCCAACCTGGGTCCACATAAGAAAAATTCTGGACAATTTAATTCCCATGGTATACAAATGTCCCACACCCTCTCCTAGGTCTGACCTGCTCTGGAAAGGAATCAAGATTAGAGTGGTGCTGGAAAAACACAGCGGGTCAGGCAGCATCCAAGGAGCAGGGAAATCGACATTTCGGGCAAAATCCCTTCAGCAGTAGGGCTTTTGACTGAAACATTGATTTTCCTGCTCCTCGGATGCTGCCTGACCTACTGTGCTTTTCCAGCACCACTCTAATCTAGGCTCTGGTTTCCAGCATCTGCACTCCTCGTTTTTACCCTGCTCTGGAAAGGAGTCAGACCATTTTCTTCTATCCTAGAACTAGCAAACAACACGTCTGGAACAGTATTCATTGAATTTTAATTCCATTATCAAATACCTCAAGGATGTCTGCTCTTTGTTTGTATGCATGTCTGTTCAACTGTTCTATGACAGATTGCAGGCACAACAGTACAGGAGACTGTGTGAAAGCTGAGTTAAATCCAATTTCTAGCTTGATGCCGCACATTTATTATTTCTGCAAAGTGGCCAAACTAAGGGTATCTGGACCAGGAATTGTGGCTACTTTTTCACATCTGTAAGTCCAGAGAACAAAAATGGGCAAATTTTGGGTCCAGTTACTGTAGTGTGAGAAGACAAAAGAATATTGTGACTGTTTAATTTTGTTACATTCTTCCCTATTTGGATTGCATTTCACTCAATTTTATTGCTACACTGTTTTGAAGTTGTTTACAAAGCTAATATTTTTGAAACAAGTTTTAGTTTGCAGCAACACTTTAAATTGAACTAATTGTCCAGTGGAAAAGAGGCTAATTTGTAATAACTAGTTATAGCTAACAATTATAATAAATTCAGAGTCTCTTGTTCCAGTTTTTTGTTTCCTTAATTGGTTTATCTTTATCAATTCTAAAGGACAGCTGCAACAAGGTTACAGTACAATATACTGTGGCACTTCATGATGTCACCTTTATTTAAAAACAGCAGACACTGCATGGACATATTTTGGTACAGATCTCTGAGCAATGTTAGGAGCAAATAAGATGTTCTGACTCATTGTGAATCAGATGACTCAAAGAACCAATGCAGTAACTTGCTGAAAGGTAGAGTTTGCATTTCACTTTCTATGCCCTAAGCAGGCTACAGCCATTGTGGTTAGTTTTGAAGCATTGTACTAAATCTGTAGGTCCCCGACTGGGTTAAAGGATGGCAGACTGAGTCTGAATACATTCACTGGCACATGTTTCAGGCTTGCTATATCTTAGATACTGGACCTCATTGACCTTAGACACTGGATTATTCACCAGCTGCCAATCTTCTCCAGCCTAGCAGAATGCTAGGTTCAAGAAGGCAGCTCATCACTACCTTTTCAAGGGCAATTAGGGATGGATAATGTGTACTAGCCTAGTCCGCAACAAACACTTTCTGTCAACTAATTAAAAATTAAGCTACCTTAGCTGTGATCTTTTAAAAGTTAATTACAGTATGAAGGGAGAGTTGGCAAAGTTTGGGAGACTCGGGTCCCTGGAATAGCCCAGGGAATCATGTAAATGTTTCACACCCTTTTCAACATGTATTAAAGATGAGACTGGAAGACAAAATTAGTTTAAAGGTGGAGTCAGACTATATAGCAATCCATACTTAGCTCCTTCAAAGAGTTGCCAGGTGACAAACTGACTGTATAGATCATTTCCAGGATAAGGGATCAACATTTTCACAATAAATAGATTAACTATATGGAGAGAATTCAGATTTAATTTCTATCTAGTAGTGTTAGGAAAACATACGTTCAGGGCAGAGAATTGGAGGTTCTATCTTTCATGAAAATGAATCATAACCCCACATTACATACTTAAATTATTAAATTGTATCATTGAACTTGTAGGGTCAACAGGTTTTTTTCAAGAGAGGGGTGCAAGTCAAAAGATGGCTGAAGATGTACATTCATGTGGCTGTCTAAAATCCTGCAGGAATGTCCCACCTGAACAGTGTCAAGAGGACTTCAGACAGCAACTTCAGACTTCAAAGGGAAATTTGCCATTCAAAACAAACAGAACTGTGGTTTTCAGTGTATTGTGTTCCACACTGTTCACCTGATATGAGTTAAAAAAAAGGGATGTTCTAGGTGAAAAACACACTTGTGCTTTACTCTTCCTGGATTTCACAAGAAAGGAGTTTTAAAAGAAATAACCAGAATGCCAGGTTTCTGTCTTATTGTGGTTCAATTTCCAATGTACTAAAGTTGCTTTGGAGGGGCACAGCTATGAAATTCCACCAGACATCGCTGTATGGGAAAGCAAAAAGAAACAAAGTCTCTCTGATTGCTCAGCACAGCCACTGTTGAAGGAAACTAGACAAATTTCTTTCAGCTACGTGCAGAAACCAGAATCTTCAAACAACTATTTAATTGCCACGACCAGTGCCAACAGAGTCACCAAACTAACAGTTGGATTGTTCATATTCTATTTGTCGCAGATTCGATATTTAGTTTTATTATTGAGACTCGCCTCGGATTTCTAATCTGTGTGTATTTGTCTTGCATATTACTTACCATGTTAGTAGATACCACACTCATTGATTAAATTTGTTCCTTTTAAAGTATCAATACATTTAGGCTTAGAAAAGGTATCAGCAAGGGAAGGAATCGTTCTAAATTGACTTTAATGTGACCACCAGGTGGGTAGGGTTGGGTTTGGGGTTGGGGGTAATGGTGGAGGGGTGGGACTTATTGAATAAAGAAAGGGAAGCAATACATCTATCTGCACCCAGGATAATAACAAATTGAGTACACTAGCCCAGGGACCAGTTGTAACAAATTCGGTGCATGTGCCCAAAATTGCATCAAGTGATTAAACAATTGGATTGGGAAAGTAAATTATGCCTGTGAAACTAATTTTGAAAATAGTGAAAATACTTCCTTGAAACAGTAATCTAATGCTTATAATAAAAATGCTTATATTTGATGGCAGTGATTTTTAGGAGAATGAGGGAAGGTTAATTCTGAGGATTTAACAGTTCAGTTCCTTCAAACACTTAAAAGATTTGATGAGACTCATAGAAACAGAACTTCACTTGAATGTCTGGAAACCTCAAATTTTACAAGCGGTAGATAATGGTCTACAAATAGAATTTGAGGACAATGAAATGGACAAAGTGCCTTGGAAAGATTAAAACTGGAGCCTTGAAATTAGAATTTCAAGAAAAGAAAGGGAACGCGAAAAGAGGAATGAGAAGGGGAAAGAGAAGAAGATAGCATCCAAGAGTCACAGAGAGAAGAAAGATAATTTCAGGATAGAGAGAAGGAAAGGGAGTTTAAACTGAAAGAGCTGAAGCTGAGAGGAATGAATCCTGTTGTATCCCTTGGACACCATTAGCTCAGATGTAAGGTTGAGGCTACTCAGTTTGTTCATTTGATTCCTCAGTTTGATGAAGCAGATGTAGAAGCCTTTTTATTAATCTCTTCTGAGTGATTAGCACAATAGTTAAGATATTCAGTCCAATATTAATCCTTATTACTTCATAGTAAACATTTAGGAAAGGTTCACAATATTTAAATCTGCATTGGTGGAGGAAACTGACAATAAGGCAGCAAAAAGTGTGTGTATTAAATTCTGAAGCCTCAGGAAACCAACTGGTAAGATATACCTGGAATTTGAAAGGCTTAATCTGCGAGCTTTTGAGTGGTTGGTGTCAGCTTTATACCCCTCCCAATAAGAACACATCTAGACAAATAAAGAGGGAGAGGGGTCTGGCGGGCAAAAATTATGAACTGATATATAAACCATTGTACTAGAGAAAACCCTTCTCTAGTTACTCCCAATCAACAGAAAACGCTAGAGGTGGAGAGAGTGATAGGCAACTAAGCACCCATGGAAGAGGGGGAAATGCTGGGAGCTCTCCTCAGGCCAGGAATGCTGGTGCTGAGATGAGAAGTGATGTCAAGAACCCTGTGGTTTAACTGCTGGAAGTTATGAGAACAACCAGTGGAATCTGCTTGAATGGAAATAAATAATAGCAAGAGAAAGAAATGGTTACTAAAGTGGATGTAGGTCCCTGGCAGGATGAGAAAGGGGAATTAATTTTGGGTAATGCTGAAAAAGCTGAGGCCTTGAATAATGATTTTGTGTCAGTCTTCACAATGGAAGATGCTTTTAACATGCCAAAGAATGAAGTTAAGCATACGATGGGAAGTGAGGACCTCAATTATCACTAAAGGGTAGTGTTGAGCAAACTTGAGGGTCTAAAGATAGATAAGTCCCCTGGTCCTGATGGAATGCATGCCAGAGTGCTTAAAGAAATGGCAGAAGTTATAGTAGATGCGTTAGTAGTAACTTATCAAAACTCACTGGAACTCCAGACAGGTCTTGGCAGATTGGAAGACAGCAAATATCACGCTGCTGTTTAAAAAAAGGTGTAGGCAAAAGGCAGTAACTATAGACCAGTTAGCTTAACATCTGTAGTTGGTAAAATGCTATAGTTAATGTTATCATTAAAGAAGAACTAGTGAGACATCTGAATGGAAAAGGTTGCATCAGGCAGACACAGCATGGATTCAGGAAGGGAAGGTCATGTTTGATAAAGTTACTAGAGTTCTTTGAGGATGTAACAAGCATGGTGGATGGAGAAGAACAGATAGATGTTATATACTTGGATTTCCAGAAGGCATTTGATAAGGTGCTGCATAAAAGACTCACCCATAAAGTAAGAACGTATGGCGTTGCGGGGAATGTACTAGCATGGATAGAGGACTGGTTAACCAATAGAAAGCAGTGAGTTGGGATAAATGGGTGTTTCTCTGGTTGGAGATCAGTGGTGAGCAGGGTGCTTACAAGGACCAGTGTTGGGCCCACAACTGTTCATGATATATATACAGGATTTGGAAGAGGAGACTGGATGTAACATATCCAACTTTGCTGATTACACTAAATTGAGAGGAATGGCAAACTGTAAAGGATGTGGAGGGTCTGTAGAGAAATTTAGAGAGGTTAAGTGAGCGGGTAAGGGTGTGGCAGATGGAGTACAATGTTGGTAAATATGGGGTTATCCACTTTGGAAGTAAAAACAGTAGGTGAGAATATTATTTAAATGGTGAAAGATTGCAGCATGCTGTTGTGCAGACAGACTTATGAGTGCTCATACATGAATTGCCAAAAGTTGATTTGCAGGTGCAACAGGTAATCAGGAAGGCAAACAGAATATTAGCTTTCATTGCTAGAAGGATTGAATTGAAGATCAGGGAGGTTCTGCTGTGATTGTACAAGGTGTTGGCACAGCTGCACCTGGAGTACTATGAACAGTTCTGGTTTCCTTACCTGATGAAGGATATACTGGCTTTGGAAGGGGTGCAGAGGAGGTTGATTCTGGAGATGAGGGGGGTCACCCTATGAAGAAAGGTTGAGCCACCTGGGACTGTACTTGCTAGAATTTAGAAGAATGAGAGGGGATCTTACAGAAACACGTAAAATTATGAAAAGGACAGATAAGATAGAGGCAGGCAAGTTGTTTCCACCGGTGGGTGAGACTATGACTAAGGGTCATTGCCTCAAGATTAGGAGGAGTAGATTTAGGACAGAGATAAGGAGGAACTGCTTTTCCCAGAGAGTAGGGAACCTATGGAATCCTCTGCCCAAGGAAGCAGTAGAGGCAGCTTCATTAAATATATTCAAGACACAGTTGGATTGTTTTTGCATGGTAGGAGAATTAAGGGTTATGGGGACAATGCATATAGGAGGAGCTGAGACAATAGATAGACCAGCCAGGATTTTAAAGAATCGTGAAGCCGGCTCAATGAGCCAAATGGCCTACTCTTGCTTCTATTGCTATGAAACACCTAAAGGACCCCTCACTGAACTATAAGGTGTAAATTGGGAAATAATGGAAGTGTGTAAGAAGGGTGTTATGGTTGTCATGTGTGATTTTAATCCTCATATCGAACAAATCAGGTTGGAAAGGTTAACATGCAAGATATATTTGTAGAGTGTATCAAGGATTGTTTCTTAGAACACTCTGTTGTAGAACCTACCTGGGAACAGGCCTTTTACATCTAGTAATGTGTGATGATAAATGATTAATGATTAAGGAAGTCTCATAATTAAGGATCTTCTAGGAGGTAGTGATCACAACATTGAAGAATTTCAAGTTCAGATTGAGTGACAGCATCTTGGGTGTGAAGCCAATGTTTTTAACTTAAATAAAGATAATTACAGAGGTAAGAAGAAAGAGCTTTCTAAAGAGGGCTGGGGATAAAGATAATGAAGAAATTCAGATAATGTGAAATGGAAAACATTTAGGCAGATATTTCACTATGCTCATCAAAAATGTAGTTTGGTAAAAAAGAGGGACTTGACGAAACATGAACAACCCATTAATGGTGTTAACTAAAATGTCCAAAGAGAGCATGTAACTAAAAACTGAGGCATAGAACCTGGCAGAAACAAATGGTAGGCCAGAGGCTTCTTTTAGGAATCAGCAGTGGACTAATAAACAGAGATATAATTCATTACAAAGTAAATTGGCATGAAATATAAAAACAAACAGCAAAAGCTTCTGTGGGCATATAAAAAGAATGAGAGTAGCTAAAATAAATATGAAATCTTTTGGGGGTGCAACTGGGTAATTAATATGAGGAAACGACAGGTCATTTAAATCAACATTTTTCATCAGTCAGGTGAAATTTGAAGCAGCGTTCTGAAAGCTTGTGATTTCAAATAAACCTGGTGGACTATAACCTGGTGTCATGTGACTTCTGATCTTATCCACCCCAGTCCAACACCAGCATCTCCACACTTTAGTAGAAAGAATCAAAAGGTTGATTATTATTTATATAGAGAAATAGACTCCAAAAGATTTCAGTTCAGAGGGACCTGAGTGTTCTTCTGCATGAAACACAAAAAGGTTAGTATGCAGGTGCAACAAGTAATTGAGAAAGCAAATAGAATTTTGGTTTCTTTTGCTAGGAGGTTGGAATTTTAAGATAGGAGGGATGTCTAGTTACAGAGAATGGGAGTCAGTCAGACAGCATAACAAACTAGGCTATGGTTCTCACTACAGCTGTGAATTCTTGTAAAGGAACAGCTAAGAGTGTGGCTGAGGTGAATCATAGTCACAAGTGAGGTGCTGGAAGACTGGAGGTTGGCAAACGTGGTGCCACTGTTTAAGAAGGGCAGTAAAGACAAGCCAGGGAACTATAGACCAGTGAGCCTGACCTCGGTGGTGGGCAAGTTGTTGGAGGGAATCCTGAGGGACAGGGTGTACATGTATTTGGAAAGGCAAGGACTGATTCGGGATAGTCAACATGGCTTTGTGCGTGGGAAATCATGGCTCACAAACTTGATTGAGTTTTTTGAAGAAGTAACAAAGAAGATTGATGAGGGCAGAGCAGTAGATGTGATCTACATGGATTTCAGTAAGGCATTCGACAAGGTTCCCCATGGGAGACTGATTAGCAAGATTAGATCTCACGGAATACAGGGAGAACTAACCATTTGGATACAGAACTGGCTCAAAGGTAGAAGACAGAGGGTGGTGGTGGAGAGTTATTTTTCATACTGGAGGCCTGTGACCAGTGGAGTGCCACAAGGATTGGTGCTGGGCCCTCTAATTTTTGTCATTTACATAAATGATTTGGATATGAGCATAAGAGGTACAGTTAGTAAGTTTGCAGATGACACCAAAATTGGAGGTGTAGTGGACAGTGAAGAGGGTTACCTCAGATTACAACAGGATCTGGACCAGATGGGCCAATGGGCTGAGAAGTGGCAGATGGAGTTTAATTCAGATAAATGCGAGGTGCTGCATTTTGGGAAAGCAAATCTAGCAGGACTTATACACTTAATGGTAAGGTTCTAGGGAGTGTTGCTGAACAAAGAGACCTTGGAGTGCAGGTTCATAGCTCCTTGAAAGTGGAGTCGCAGGTAGATAGGATAGGGAAGAAGGCGTTTTGTATGCTTTCCTTTATCAGTCGGAGTATTGAGTACAGGAGTTGGGAGGTCATGTTGCGGCTGTGCAGGACATTGGTTAGGCCACTGTTGGAATATTGTGTGCAATTCTGGTCTCCTTCCTGTTGGAAAGATATTGTGAAACCTGAAAGGGTTCAGAAAAGAGTTACAAGGATGTTGCCAGGGTTGGAGGATCTGAGCTACAGGGAGAGGCTGAACAGGCTGGGGTTGTTTTCCCTGGAGCGTCGGAGGCTGAGGGGTGACCTTACAGAAGTTTACAAAATTATGAGGGGCATGGATAGGATAAATAGACAAAGTCTTTTCCCTGGGGTCAGGGAGTCCAGAACTAGAGGGCATAGGTTTAGGGTGAGAGGGGAAAGATATAAAAGAGACCTAAGGGGCAACTTTTTCACACAGAGGGTGGTACATGTATGGAATGAGCTGCCACAGGATGTGGTGGAGGCTGGTACAATTGCAACATTTAAGAGGCATTTGGATGGGTATATGAATAGGAAGGGTTTGGAGGGATATGGGCCGGGTGCTGGCAGGTGGGACTAGACGGGGTTGGGATATCTGGTTGGCATGGATGGGTTGGACTGAAGGGTCTGTTTCCATGCTGTACATCTGTGTGACTCTATGACTCTATCAGGATTTTGTATCCAAAATAGGGTGGCTACATTTCCCCAGGGTGAAGTGAGCAAGCCTGGAGTGATATTAAGGGCCAGCAAAACTCTATTGCTGGAAAAGGATATGATGTTCCCACCAGTGGGTGCGTAAGTGCAAAGGTGCTAGTAAAAGGGATTGATGGAAGGTTCCTTTTGCCCTGTCCCTTTTGACCTTGTGTATGGTGCAGTGACTCTGGGAGATGACCCCACTGCTTGTGAATGGGATTGACCTGCTCCTTGTGAAAGACCTGGAGGAGTCAAAGGTTATTGAACTCAGTGGCCTTTGAGAAGACCAAAAGTAGAAAAAGGGCGGGGTGGGGGGAGGAGGAGGAGGAGGAGGAATGCTCATATCAATACTCGGTTAACCCTTTAAAGCTCAGTTCAATGGCCCAGAAAGAGTAACAAAGGAATTCCTGGAAGTAAACTATCAAATTCATGGTATCACGAAGGGGTAGGCGTGTGTGTCTCAGTATCACCGACCTAGAGGACGAGGGTAGCAGTGGAGATCAATTGGAGGGAGATATGGAGGAGGCCTACATTGAACCCCTAACTATTTGTTTAATCAATACAGAGACACGAGCAAACCCAAACTTACTGTTCACTCACCTCGGTGCAGAACAACAGGAGGACTTGATGAGGCTGTTCATTGTGTTTCAAGATTATTGCAGACCAACCCCTTGTGAGGAGTTCAAGCCTTGCATGGCTAGGTGCTCATGGACTGTGGTGTTGAACAGTTAACTGTGTTTCGATTTTCTACTTGTAAGTAAAAAGGATTGTAATATTTAACTTTTTAATTTTGTTTCCCTTATTTCTTCCACTTTGTACCTCAGATTCTGTACCTAGGTACCTTTGTACCAAAAAATGATACAGTAAGTGGCAACTTGTAAACTTTTCACTGTACTCAGGTTGATGTTTAACAATAAACCTAATTCAATTCAAAATAAAAACAACTGAAAAAAAAAGCTCTTTTGGACTCCAAAATGGTAGATAGCTTTTGAAAAGTTGAAGCCCATTTTAATGGGAGAGCCTGAGTCAGCTTCCAAAACTTTAACCAAGCTTCGAAAATAGCCATCGATGGGAGTGACATTGGAAGCTGTCCACCTCTAGTGGGTGAAGCTGGGATAAAGAGAGATGGCTTAGTTATTCCTCCAGAAAGCTAAACAAGCTTAGTACAGAAGGAACCTCTCACTATAGCACTGTCTCTCAAACACTTTGACATATTTGTCCATAATAGGTACTGGGAGGCGACAGTCCATATTGGCCACAATCTGTTAACTTTTGTGGAAAGGCTTAAGACCCAGAATGGCTGTTTTTTCTGTTGGAGTTTGTTCCTCAATCACACAATCTAAAATTCACTCACACTGCTGGGAAATGGAATGTACATATATGTGCTCATACAAAATAGAAGCAGAAGTAGACCTTTCAGCCCCTCGAGCCTGTGCTAGCATTCAATAAGATCGTGAATGATCTGTTTGTGTTTCAAATTCCACCTTCCCATCTCCATCCAAAATCTTTTGATTCCTTTGCCTGACATGAAATATATCTCTTTCTGAAATATATTCAATGATCCACTTCACTCTGCCGCTCCACTTTCACCACCATGAGGTGCAGAGCTCCATAAAGTCACACAACCCTCAGAGAAAAGCACTATTCCCTATGGCCCAATAGAGTCATGTTAAAGCAGAACTTGACCAACCAAATCCATTAGTAAAAACATAGCAGAAACACCCAAGCAGCTGCAGTTCTTAAAGTTTTCTGTAAGGCAGAATCAGATCAGGTGAACCCTTTGATAATACAATTTCACTTTTCCAGGAATCATGTCAGTTTGGTTTTCTGCTGCTGACTCACAGCCTAATGCCTAAATTCAACTAAATCCAGGCTCCACTTCTAAATAATGAACACACTGGTTCAATTTCTGGCATCCATACAGACTGACATCACCTGAAAGTTTGACAATTTGTTGCAGTCAACAGCAAAGCCATAATGTAGCTGTGTACACACATATGCGCTTGGAGTCTTACTTGAGAAACGGGTCTCAAACCCTCTGAGGAACTGAGACTGGATGTATTGCAGAGCCTTACAAATGCTCTCAAACCTTGTGCTGGTTAACTCATCTTACTCAGAGCTATGGAACTAGCTGTGCAACTGCTCTGAACATAACCAGTGAGGATTGGGAAGTGAGGCAATCTTCCCTGAGGTTCCAGTTCCCCATCACTTTCCCAGTAATTCCTTCAGAAAACCTCCCTGTCTAGAACTTAAAGAGACTTAAAGGTGAATAAATGCATGGGTTTCTTGGTTATTTTCTTTCTGAGAATGAGAATTCATTTTGTGGAGGATCATAAGCCTAAACTATTTACGGATATATTGAACTTTTAAGTGCAACGTGTACTTTTTAAAACAGACATACAAGTCAGACGACAACTGAAGGTGTGAATTCAGTGGCTTTCTAATGCAAAGGGTCCTGATGAGTCCTGGTTGTCAATCTTAGGAACATTACCTTAGGTCAGATTGAATCATTAATGTCCATCCTCTATCCTTTGAATGTCCTGGGCCTACATCAATGTTCAGGCATCTCATCATTAAAAGAAAGATTCATGGCTACAACTCAGTCTACTGCTGCATTCATGAGAATGTTCTGCTTTTGACCAGGTCTGTAAGCAGTGTCCTAATTAGTCTGCTAATTGAATTCTATAGGATGCATCTGGTGCTTTCTATGCCCTGACTGGCCTCTCAGATAAATGCAACATAATTCAAAAAAAGTGAGGGAAGGAAAAGCGATTCTCCTGGTGTTCAGGCCATTTATCACTCAACCAGCACCACTGAAAAATAAATTATCTGCTCATTTCTCCCATTGCAGTTTGATGGACCTTTCAAATTGGTTTCCCACATGATAACAGTGACTTTAATCAACAGCAACTCATTGCCTTAAAATGGCATTGTGCTCTTCCAAGGTCAAGGAAATGTTCACGTAAATGCAAGTGCTCCTTCTTAATGCCAAGTTCCATTGTGCAGAAGTAGCTCAAGGTAAAATTAAAACAGATTCTGAGTAAGTTTATGCACTTTATATTAAATGATGCTTTAAAAGCAATTCCAAGCATTAATGTGTTTTACAGCAGTTAACTCCCGCAACAATTTTTGTGAAGGGACAGTAGATGATAATTGGTCCATTAGAACTGATGCAAAAAGTTGCTTTATATTAACGCACTATTAGCACTTTTTTCACTTCAATACAAAGGAAATCAGCTTCTTATAGGAGAAAGTCTAAACATCAAACGGTGCAACACAGTGTCTTCTGATGTGATATAGTTTGGAATTGAAAGTAATTGATTACAAGGGAGAATTACTCAGTTTTGGAAAAGGCTCAAATAAAGATCAAAAGAAATTCTCCATCAATTTGCAGTGCTGACAGCTCGGATCTGAACAACAGAGATTGCAATGGAGAATCAGCTATTGCACCAAGATACAAAAGGATACACTTCTGCCACAGTTGCCAGGGTAACTTGCTTAAAGGAAGTAGATCTCTGAAAGGTCTCCTGTATACACAGGCTCTAGTTCTATTACTACCTGTGAAGGGCTTTTCGTTAGTTCCATTAAATTGTACACTGGCTTTGATCACATTTTGTTTTGAAAAATGGGACATGTTATCTATTAGGCCTGAAATATGACCATTTCTCAATCAATGTGATATTCCCTTAAAAGTTCAATATATCCGTAAATGATATACCCCAGCAACAATTGTGGACATTAGAAGCAAACTTCACATTTTGCCTGTTTTTAAATATTTCACATGCTGGTAATGAGTTTGTTGACATTTGTCTAGTTTAAATAAGTCTTTGCTGAGTCCATTAGCTGGTTGGCTGATGCAGAATATTGAATGATAAATAGAATAAAAGCAATCACAATGAATCTACATTTATTAATTTACTCATCATAAGGGACGCCTATTAAATAAACATAACATTAATTAATACCACGCGCACTAAGAATGGAGAAAACAAGCCTGACAATATCTATCATAGACTGAATTTGTACAATGAGAACTAATCTTTTGCAATTTTAATGAATTGCATTATTCTGATAACCTCAAAACCTTTGGAATATTAAAATTTACAACAGGGGCCCATTCAGCCCATTGTTTTGGTGAGAGCTCTCAATTGCAATAATATATTCAAATCCCAGTTCCCAATGCCATATAAGGTCCTTTGTTTACAAATATGTATCCAATTCTCTCTTAGGTGCTATTACTGTCTTTCCCTCAGTAAACATTTGTGGTAAAAATTCCATCTTTTAATAACATTGTGAAAAAGTGTTTTCAAACTAATCTCTTCTGCTCTTGTAACATGCAAATAGCTTCAAGGAATATTAAGATGAAACTGGAATGCTGTTATCAGTCATGGAGGTTGTAATAATCCTTAATGGGCTAACGTTACACCAAAGAGAACTAATCAGTTCTAAATTCTAGTGTAATATTATCATAATTTCTATTGAATTTGCCTAAAATCATTGCAATTCATCAATAGGTTGTATACCAGCTGCTTTGAGACATTACTAATTTAGAAATGTAAATCTGCAGCTGTTCTTCCCATTATATTGTATAGTCTATATTGTATAGTCCCCATAGTTTATGCGGTTGTCATTAGAATGCACAACACAGAATCAAGTGATTTGGCCAATGCTGCGATTAAAGGGTTACCACTAAAATATGTAAATAGTAATCGACCTCATACTAAGTCTAATTGTAGAAATAGTTCAGAGCGTTGATTTAACCATAATCTTAAAAAAGATATTACACTCCATCAACGTCTCTCTAAGCAATATAGAACACCCAATCTCTTCACAATATCAGCCAGGTTAAGTGTAGTGATGGTAATGAAGTCAACCAGGTGAACTTCATAGAATATGAGTTCCCAGATTGGGGCTGTTAATCTGGTCCAATCAGAGAACCTTGGCTGACAGATATAAATGGGAGTGCATCATTTCTCCCTCCAATTCTATTTTGATTTAGTCCCTACCCTCCCCTTCACTGTTTTGATCACACAGCACTGCCCTTTGATGTGAAGGGCAGTGCTTGTCACTGGCCACCCGGGTGTTTTCCTATCTTCCTGGTGGTGGAAATTGAATAAAGATTGGTGCACTTTGTGTCTTTCACTGTGTCTCACACCTGCGCACACACACACCAAGGGTGCTGGGGAAAAAATAAGCACTACCGCACTTAGGTGGTAGTGTGGGGGTTAAAAATAAATAAATAAATAAATAAATAAATAAATAAATAAATGGGAGTGCATCATTTCTCCCTCCAATTCTATTTTGATTTAGTCCCTACCCTCCCCTTCACTGTTTTGATCACACAGCACTGCCCTTTGATGTGAAGGGCAGTGCTTGTCACTGGCCACCCGGGTGTTTTCCTATCTTCCTGGTGGTGGAAATTGAATAAAGATTGGTGCACTTTGTGTCTTTCACTGTGTCTCACACCTGCGCACACACACACCATGGGTGCTGGGGATAAAATAAGCACTACCGCACTTAGGTGGCAGTGTGGGGGTTAAATTTAAAAAAAAAGTTAAAAAAAAGAAAAAATAATCAGGGGATTGTCAGGTGGTAGTGTGGGAAGAAAAAAAAGAAAAAAACACAAAAGAAAACATAATCGAAGCATTGCCCTTTGATGTAAAAGAAAAAAAAAGAAAAAAAAGGGAGAAAAAGAAAAAAAAATAAATAAATGGGAGTGCATCATTTCTCCCTCCAATTCTATTTTGATTTAGTCCCTACCCTCCCCTTCACTGTTTTGATCACACAGCACTGCCCTTTGATGTGAAGGGCAGTGCTTGTCACTGGCCACCCGGATGTTTTCCTATCTTCCTGGTGGTGGAAATTGAATAAAGATTGGTGCACTTTGTGTCTTTCACTGTGTCTCACACCTGCACACACACACCATGGGTTCTGGGGATAAAATAAGCACTACCGCACTTAGGTGGTAGTGTGGGGGTTAAAATAAAAAAAAACCAAAAGTTAAGGGCAGTGTTTGTCACTGGCCACCCGGGTGTTTTCCTAGAAAAAAAAACAGGAGTGTTGAGTGCATCAAAAAAAAATAATAAAATAAATGGGAGTGCATCATTTCTCCCTCCAATTCTATTTTGATTTAGTCCCTACCCTCCCTTCACTGTTTTGATCACACAGCACTGTCCTTTGATGTGAAGGGCAGTGTTTGTCACTGGCCACCCGGGTGTTTTCCTATCTTCCTGGTGGTGAAATTTCAATTAAGATTCGTGCACTTTGTGTCTTCCACTGTGTCTCACACCTGCACACACACACCATGGGTGCTGGGGATAAAATAAGCACTACCACACTTAGGTGGTAGTGTGGGGGTTAAAAAAAAGAAAGGGAAAAAAAGAAAAGAAAAAGAAAAAAATAAATAAATGGGAGTGTCAGAGGTTCGCTCTGACAGTTGGCTCTGAGGGAGCTGGATCAATGTCAAGGATTCTCCATGTGTAAAGAAAAGGGAGCTTAGTATCAGGCTACCGGCCTCTCAGGAGTTATTCCATTAAGGTTACATTTCACATGAATCTCCTCCCACTCTTCATCTAACTCCATTATTATGTCTATCAATCATCTCTCCCTTAAACCTTTATCTACTATCATCTTAAATGTAGTACTGCCATTTACCTTAAATTTTCCTTTAGTAGGGAATTCCATTCTATTGTTTTATTACAGATTCTCACCGATTTTTGTTTCTCACCTGATGACAATGAAACAGATTTTCAACTTGCCTGATGGGAATAAAACTGGCATTGAGGAGCAACCATCTCCTGTCCAGTTGAGATCAGTGGAATTAAGACAGGTCAGTGTCCAAAATGAAGACAGACAAGGCTGTAGAAACCCAGCAGGAATGCCATCATTTGTGGAGAAAGGAATAGAGTTAACATTGTAGACGGCATGATGGTTCAGTGGTTAGCAGTGCTGCCTCACAGTGCCTGAGACCCGGGTTCAATTCCCGCCTCGGGCAACTGTTGGTGTGGAGTTTGCACGTTCTCCCCGTGTCTGCGTGGGTTTCCTCTGGGTGCTCCGGTTTCCTCCCACAGTCCAAAGATGTGCAGGTTAGGTGAATTGGCCATGCTAAAATGCCCGTAGTGTTAGGTACATTAGTCAAGGGTGAATGTAGTGGAATGGGTCTGGGTGGGTTGCTCTTTGGAGGGTTGGTGTGGACTTGTTGGACCAAAGGGCCTGTTTCCACACTGTAGGGAATCTAATCTAATTTAATTTCAAGTCTAGTTTGACTCGGCTTCAGAACTGAGCTTCACAGCTCAGCCAGTCACATCAACAACAGACACCTTCATCAGGGGGTTGAAAGAGCAGCGCTCCGAAAGCTAGTGTGCTTCCAATTAAACCTGTTAGACTATAACCTGGTGTTGTGTGATTTTTAACTTTGTACACCCCAGTCCAACACCGGCATCTCCAAAACAGACACCTACATAGATATAAAGGTACAAGGTTTACCTGGATCTCTAATGATGTTATGGGTTGGGAGACAGACCAAGGACTTTCGAATCCATACTCTTCCAGCAGGATTTAATGGAATATTCAGCTGTGGGTGTCTAACAAGTTTACTTTGAGGGTTTTCTGTAACCCTCACAGACAGCTACTTGATATGTTAATGCTCATTCAGCTGCCTGTTTTATTGTTTTATTGCTGCAATATTCTCAGTAATTAAGAACTGTAATCTGAGATAAAATAAGGGTTACTGATATACAATGTCTATATTGTTAAGTTCCGAATTTGCAACGATGATTGAAGTATTCAGTCAGATTAGGGTTCAAGGCCTGACTCTCCAGGGACAGAATCTTGTTTGGTGTGTCTCGGGTCTTGAGCAGCCTCTTTTCAGGAGGCCTGGAAAACTACAAACCAATCAGATCGTGGCATGACCTACTCTGATGCAAGAACCCATCTGAGCTATGGAAATCTGCCAATCAATCAGAGGCTGGCAGCTCCTGTGTTCAGCAACAGCACTGTGGAAGTGACGGCTGCGGCTAAAACAACAAATCTGGCTGGATGTCTACTAACACTGCCTTGTCTCCTTGAGAAGGAAGGGGCACCTGGAGTGAGCACAAGATTCCTCGTCCCCCTAAGCACTGTGGCTTGAGCAGTGCAGTGCAGATCTATGCTCATATTCAGCAGGTTCTGAGAGTGATTAAGTCCAAACGTGGGCTAGGTTAGCAAGCAGAAGTCCGTGACCCGTTAGGATCTGAAAGCCTGCCAGATCTTCCAGCAATCAGCCCAACTAGTTGACCACTGGCTGGTTATGTATTGGGATTAGCATCTGGATTGAAGAATTCCCATTGGTCGACACCTCTAGATTCTGAGGACGAAGGAGTGAGTGTGGAACAGGTGAGTGCAGTTGGGAGTGGGGCTGGTTCTTGTGGGGTCATGAGGGTGGAAAAAAAGGCAAGAGTATTGGCTCCCTTTGGCTATTGCTGTACCTACCCCAATTGATAGTCTGCTCAGTGAGAGAACTGAAATTATTGCAGCCCCAGGCAGAAATTGGCCTTATAGTGGTTATTTATTGACCACACAAAGTCCTCATAGAATTCCAGTGTGGAAGTAGGCCATTCAGCCCATCAAGTCCACATTGACCCTCTGAACAGCATTCCACCCAGACACAAGTTGTGGCAACCCTATATTTCCCATGGCTCATCCACCTAGTCTGCACATCCCTGTACACTATGGGCAACTTAGCATAGTCAATCCACCAAACCTGCACATCTTTGGAATGTGGGAGGGAACCAGACCACCCAGAGGAAACCCACACAGACATGGGGAGAATGTACAACTCCACGCAGACAGTCACCCGAGGGTGGAATTGAACCTGGGTCCCTGACACTATCTGGTAGCAGTGTGACCCACTGAGCCACCATGCTGCCTTCAATTGCACTAGGGTGAGAAAGTGGAGATTGAGCCTTCCTGACCAGAATTGTGGGTGGAGATGGAAAGGTGACAGGACTCTAGGATATCATTAAGTTACCTTCGTGCCTGTATGGAGCAGATATCTGGCCCTGGGGAAGAGAAAACACTAACAGTTACAATGTGTTCCTCAGTTACCTCTGTTGTGAAAATGAGCAGCTCACCTCAGATCTCAGCCCTAGTGCATTATCCAAATGAGAAAGTCTTCCAGCCACCACCAGCAGGGAGAAAGATAACCCTCAGAAAGATATCATCAGAAAGTGAACAGGTTTCAAAACAGGAAGAAAACAACCTTTCTGTTCATAGTGTAGCTGCCTAGAGAAGTGCTGAATGACAATAATTTACTCTTCTCTTGACTTAATTGTATATATTCCTCAAGTCCTACGTCTATCTTACTAACAGTGAAATCCTGGGACACAAAGTTTTTTAAATGTCCTGTTTATCATGATGCAGTGCTAAACACTCTATTGATAGGCTCAAACATTTATGTAAGCATTTCTGTTATTGATTTCCCAATGACTCAATAGTTTCTTGTTTCAGTTCTTTGCTCCTAAGTTTCCAAATCTTTGTTGTAATGTTGCAGGAATAGCTAAACTTGTTAGACCATAAGACCATAAGACATAGGAGTGGAAGTAAGGCCATTCGGCCCATCGAGTCCACTCCGCCATTCAATCATGGCTGATGCGCATTTCAGCTCCACTTACCAGCGTTCTCCCCGTAGCCCTTAATTCCTCTAGACAACAAGAATCTATCAATCTCGGCCTTGAAGACATTTAGCGTCCCGGCTTCCACTGCACTCCATGGCAATGAATTCCACAGGCCCACCACTCTCTGGCTGAAGAAATGTCTCCGCATTTCTGTTCTGAAATGACCCCCTCTAATTCTAAGGCTGTGACCACGGGTCCTAGTCTCCTCGTTTAACTGAAACAATTTCCTAGCATCCACCTTTTCCAAGCCATGTATTATTTTGTACGTCTCTATTAAGTCTCCCCTTAATCTTCTAAACTCCAACGAATACAATCCCAGTATCCTCAGCCGTTCCTCATATGTTAGACCTGTCATTCCAGGGATCATCCGTGTGAATCTCTGCTGGACACGTTCCAGTGCCAGTATGTCCTTCCTGAGGTGTGGGGACCAAAACTGGACACAGTACTCCAAATGGGGCCTAACCAGAGCTTTATAAAGTCTTAGTAGTACATCTCTGCTTTTATATTCCAACCCTCTTGAGATAAGAGACAACATTGCATTCGCTTTCTTAATCACGGACTCAACCTGCATGTTTACCTTTAGAGAATCCTCGACTAGCACTCCCAGATCCCTTTGTGCTTTGGCTTTATTAATTTTCTCACCATTTAGAAAGTAGTCTATGCTTTTATTCTTTTTGCCAAAGTGCAAGACCTCGCACTTGCTCACGTTAAATTCCATCAGCCATTTCCTGGACCACTCTCCCAACCTGTCGAGATCCTTCTGTAGCCTCCCCACATCCTCAGTACTACCTGCCTGTCCACCTAACTTCGTATCATCGGCAAACTTCGCTAGAATGCCCCCGGTTCCCTCATCCAAATCGTTAATATATAATGCAAACAGCTGTGGCCCCAGCACCGAACCCTGCGGGACACCGCTCGTCACCGGCTGCCATTCTGAAAAAGAACCTTTTATCCCAACTCTCTGCCTTCTGTTAGACAGCCAATCCTCAATCCATCCCAGCAGCTCACCTCGAACACCATGGGCCCTCACCTTGCTCAGCAGCCTCCCATGTGGCACCTTATCAAAGGCCTTTTGAAAGTCTAGATAGACCACATCCACTGGGTTTCCCTGGTCTAACCTACTTGTTACCTCTTCAAAAAATTCCAACAGGTTTGTCAGGCATGACCTCCCTTTACTAAATCCATGTTGACTTGTTCTAATCAGACTCTGCTCTTCCAAGAATTTAGAAACCTCATCCTTAATGATGGATTCTAGAATTTTACCAACAACCGAGGTTAAGCTGATTGGCCTATAATTTTCCATCTTTTGCCTTGATCCTTTCTTGAACAAGGGGGTTACAACAGCCATCTTCCAATCATCCGGGACCTTTCCTGACTCCAGTGACTCTTGAAAGATCTCAACCAATGCCTCTGCTATTTCCTCAGCCACCTCTCTCAGAACTCTAGGGTGTATCCCATCGGGGCCAGGAGATTTATCAATTTTAAGACTTTTTAACTTTTCTAGCACTATCTCTTTCGTAATGGCAACCATACTTAACTCAGCCCCGTGACACCCTTTAATTTTTGGGATATTACTCATGTCTTCCACTGTGAAGACTGACGCAAAGTACTTGTTAAGTTCTCCTGCTATTTCCTTATCTCCCATCACTAGGCTTCCTGCATCAGTTTGAAGTGGCCCAATGTCTACTTTTGCCTGTCGTTTTTTTCTTATGTACTGAAAGAAACTTTTACTATTATTTCTAATATTACTGGCTAGCCTACCTTCATATTTGATCCTCTCCTTTCTTAATACACTCTTTGTTTGAGTTTATGAACCTGACATCTGTCTGCACATTGATTTTTGTGTGTGGTTAGTTTTGACTTGGCTAATGCACTTCACAGTCTTCTTTCCAGTCTGTTCTTGCCAGGATATCAGATAGATATCAAAGAAAGAACTTTCAACAATATTCTGTAACCTCATGTGCAAATTAGAAGCAGTTAGATCAGCCTACATTTTGTATCATTGGATGTCTTGCCAGTGATTGAACTTCTCTCTGTGTGAAGAGCACTAAACCCAAAAACTAACAGAAATCACAAGGAACTGTGGGTTCTAGAAATCTGGAATAACAACAGAAATGCTGAAGAAACACAAGATGTCAGGCAGCATCTACGAAGAGCCCAATGATCTCCCAGTCATTGCCCATTTCAATTCCCCCAACCACTCCCTTTCCAAAATGACCATCCTTGGCCTCCTCCACTGCCAAAACAACCCACAGCTCCTATTGGAGGAATAGCACCTTACAGCCCGGAGGACTCAATATTGAGTTCTCCAATTTCAAATTACCTTCCCCCATCCCCCGACTGCCCTCCCAGCCCCTCACCCTCCCTTCCACTGCTCCCTGCCAACAACCAGGTGGTACCCTCCCATTGATCAACCAGGTCGTACCCTCTACCTGTCTTCACCTATCCTCACTTCACCACCTTGCCCCTGCCTCCCCCTTTATCTTCAGCGCCCCTGACACCCACCCCTAATCCTCAAGAAGGGTTACACCCGAAACGTTGACTTCTGCACCTCCTGATACTGCCTGGCTTGTTGTGTTCTTCCAGCCTCCTCTCTGTCTACAGTGATTTGAAGAGTCAGTTTCTCTCTCCACAGATGCTGCCAGATCTGTTGAATTTCTCCAAAAAATTGCATAAATTCAATTGTTCCTATAGGGGTGAAATGACAGGATAACAAACCTGCAGTTGGACATTTGGATAAAGGTATTGATTATGCAGGGAATTACAGGCTTTTGTGGATGATGTGACAGTGATTAGATTTTTGAATTGCTTCAGGGTTTTTTCAGCTCAGAAACAGGAATCTAGGCTTTCGCTCCTATTCAGAACTGGCTAAGAACAATTTTAAAAGTTTGCTGCAATTCTTGCTTGGATCAGCGCATCAAGTATAAGCCAGTGAAACGGCATTTACTAAGCCTGTATGACTCAACAGCACAACAGCCTGGCATCTTATCCACAGAACAATCAGATCATTGCAGATCTACATACATGATGGTTCTAAAGGAATAAATGATACCACTATGTGGTTCGAGCCATAATCTCAAGCAGTGGAAGCATATCAGAAAATTACAGTTACATTGTAAGATTAGAATTTAAGAGTCCAGACTACTCAAAAAAGAGGGGCTAGCTCACATGTGGTTCAAAAGTAACTTATTAAGAAACAACTGCTTAAATAAGTCCATAACTAAATAGAGTAAACGTACGACCAGTGTAAATAATATACTATTTCCAGAGGATGAATGACAGGTGGTGCAGAGCAATTGTTGGTCTTCATAGTCAATGTTGGTGACAGCAGCTCCCTACTGCTTAACCCATCTGTAGATAGGTCTTCTTTGGGCTTGTTCTGTCTGATGAAGATTGGTGCTATGTCCCCTTCTTGGTCCAAATTGTCCATGCTAACCAAGTTTCCCGAACTAAACTAGTCCCACTTGCCTGCATTTGACCATATCCCTCTAAACCTTTCCTATTCATGTAATTGTTCAAATTTATTTTAAACTTTGTAACAGTACTTGCTTCTACCACTCCCACACGAACTGCTTTGTGTGACAAAATTGCCCCTCTGTTCCCTCTTAAACCTCTCCTCTCACATTAAAAGTATGCCCCCTAGTTTTGCACTCCCCCACCCCAGGGAAAAGACCTTTGCTATTCACCTTACCCATGCCTCTCATGATTTTATAACCCTCATTCAGGTCACCCTTCAACATCCTATGCCCCATTGAAAAAAGTCCCAGCCTATCCTTATAACTCAAATCCTTTAGTCTTGGCAACATCCTGGTAAATCTTTTCTGAGCCCTCTCCAATTTAATAATATCCTTCCTATAGCAGGGCAACCAGAAGTGTACACTGTATGCCAAAGTCCTGTACAACCTCAACATGACGTCCCAACTCTTACACTCAATGGTCTGAGAATTGAAGGCAAGCATGCTAAATCTCTTCTTAACCACTCTGTCTATCTGTGATGCAACGTTCAAAGTACCATGCAACTTTCAGGTACCATGTACCTGAACCCCTGGGTCTCTCTGTTTGGCAACATTCCCCAGGGCCCTACCACCAATTGTACAAGTCCTACCCTTGTTTGCTTTTACCAAAATACGATACCTCGTATTAATCCAAATTAAATTCCATCTGCCACTACTCAGCTCATTGGTCCAATGATCAAGATCCAATTGAAATCTTAGATAACCAACTTCACTGTCACCTATGCCACCAGTTTTGGTGTCACCCGCAACCTACTAACCATGCCTCCTAAATTCATCCAAATAATTTGTATAAATTACAAACAAAAGTGGACCCAGCACCAATTCCTGTGGAACACCACTGGTCACAGGCTTCCAGTCTGGAAAACAACCGTCCATCACCACCCTCTGTCTCCCACCGTCAAGCCAATTTTGTATCCAATTGGCAAGCTCTCCCTGAATCCCATGTGGTCTAACTTTACTAATTAGTCTACTATGCGGAACCGTATCAAAGGCTTCACTTATGTCGGTGTAAGTAACGTCTACCACTCTGCCCTCATCAATCCTTTTGGTTACGTCCTCAAAAAAGTCAACTAAGTTTGTGATACACGATTTCCCATGGACAAAGCCATGCTGACTATCCCTAAACAATCCATGCCTTTCCAAATGCATGTAAATCCTATCTCAGAATCCCCTCCAACAACTTAGTCACCACTGATCTCAAACTCACAGGTCTATAGTTCCCAGGCTTTTCCTTATGGCCCTTCTTAAATAAAGGCACAATATTAACCTTCCTCCAGAACTCTGGCACCTAACCTGTGGCTGTACAATATCTCTCCTAGGGGCCCTGCAATTTCTGCCCAAACTTCCCACAAATGCGGATATACAATGGATCAGATCCTGGAGATTTATCCACCTTTTTTAAGATCCTCCAGCATTTCCTCTTCTATAATGAAAACTGTTGTCAATACATCTTTATTTATTTCCTAAGTTCCCTAGCCTTCATTTTTTTCTCCACAGTAAAACCTGACATGAAATATTTGTTCAGTATCTCTCCCATCTCCTGAGGTACCACACGTAGATTAACTTGTTGATCTTTCAGGGGCCTTATTCACTCTCAAGTTGCTCTTTTGCTGTTAGTGTACTTATAGAATCTCTAGAATATCCTGAACCTCATCCAGTAAGGCTATCTCATATCCCATTTTTGCCCTCTAGATTTCCCTCTTAAGAAAGCCCCTACACTCCTTATAATCTTCAAGAGATTCACTCAATCCCAGTTTTCTATACCTAATATATAATTCCTTATTCTTGACCAGAGCTTCAATACCTTCACTCATCCATTGTTCCCTACTCTTACATTGAACTGTCAATCCAGTCCCTCCTTCAGCCATATTTCTGTATTAGCTATGATGTTCTAGTCCCATGTTCCCATACATGTCCTGAGTTCATTTGCCTTATCTGTAAGACCCCTTGCATTGAAATAAACACAGTTTAGTTCATTACAGTAACCTTGTTCTCTGACTTGCTCTTGCCTGCCTTTTCTGATTAACTTGCTCTTTTTAAATTCAGAACCATCCTCATTTGTCTTTCTATTCTCAGTACTACTTAGGATTCCCCCAAACCTCCTCCGAACCACTTCTCAGTTTAAAGGCTCCCAAATAGCATTAGCAAATCTTCCTGCCAAGATATTGGTCCCCTCCCAGTTCAGGTGAAACCCATCCCTTTGAACAGGTTTTTTCTGTCCCAGAATGATCCCAATGATCTAAAAATCTGACCCTTGCCTTTATTTCAAGGGTCTGGTTGTCTATCCAGTGTCAACCACTTTTTCAGTCCTGTCTAACCAATTACGTCCCTCTGCCCATCACTTTTCTTTGAGGTCATGTTTCAGCTTATCCCATGCTGGGTATCCCTTTTCACTTTCTGCCGGGCACTTGTACAGATAGGAGGATAGAGGACTCCCTTCTAACTAGTTAGGAATACCTACAGTGTCCACATGTTCCCATTTGGAAACATCATTCTCCATAGGTATTATCCTTCGTTACCTTAGTCCTTGGTGGCTGAGAACTATTTCCCGGATTTTTACTCAGATAAAGAAAAATACATAACCTTCTGTTGGGTGATGATAGCACTGTACCTATTCATTATATTTGTAATGATACCATTTCTCACAATACTATGCTTGACATTCATCTGTGAGAAATGGGGGGGCTGTGTGTATTCAAGGACATGTGATGGAACATTTGTCAGGATTTGTGCTGGGGCACGTACTCCGACCTCACATATGTGATAAAGTTTTGGACATGTTCCTTCCAATCTGCAAAACCTCTCTCTGACAGCTGCTATCAGGGCTGTGTAAATCAAGTGAACAGCAGCAGAAAAGAGAAGGGTATGTTATTAAACCAGAGAGGGTTCAGAAGAGACTTACCAGAATGCTGCCAGGTATGCAGGGTTTGAGTTATAATGGCTGGATAAGCTGGCGTCTTTCTCACTGGAAGATAGGAGGTTGAGAGGTGACCTTATAGAAATTTATAAAATCATGAGAGGTATAGAAATGGTTAATGGCAGGTGTCTTTTCCCTAGGATGGGAATTTCCCAAGACGAGGGGGCACATTTTTAAAGTGAGAGGAGGGAGATTTCAAAAAAGACATGAGGGGTAGATTTTTACTCAGAGGATGGTTCACATGTGCAATGAACTTCCTGAGGAAATGGTAGATATGGACACAATTATAATGTTTAAAAGACATTTGGGTAATAGGAAATGTTTGGAGGGTTTGGGCCAGGAGCAAGGTAGGTGGGACTAGTTTAGTTTGGGATTATGTTTGGCACAGACTGGTTGGACTGAAGGATCTGTTTCCATAATGATGGCTCCATAACTCTATAACCCATAGCCAGAGGAATAACAAGAGCTATTCATGCATTAAGCTTGGTCTGCCATTCAATTAGATTTTGTCAGTTCAATTCCATCAGCTGTCCTTGTCTTCACATAAGTCGAAAGCTTAACTGAACAAAATATTTTTGTCTTTGCCCTGAACAACTTCAATTAATCATTTAGGATTTAGTTGAAGCAATTTTTCTTTACTCTAAGAATTTGGAATTCTCAACCCCAGAAATTTATGGATGCTCAGTTGATCAGTAAATTTAAAACTGATAGCAACCAATGAAGCCATCAAGGATAAGGGGTAGAGTGAGAAAGTGAGGGCAAATATAGAGGTTTAGCCATTACCTTATTGAATCATGAGCCAGTCGTGGGAAGTCATATGACCTACTGCTGCACCTATTTCCTCTACTCTAACAGGATTATTATCTTTCAATGGTAAGGCAGGATCTGTGTGAATGTGATATTGGAAAGCTACCTGGAACATTTGTTGCCAAGAAACTGCACATGCAATTGATACAAGATGTGCCTCAGAGTCAGTGTTCCCTTGTTATGAATTTCCTTTGCTAAAGACTATTCACATAATGTACCTGTGACAGGAAAATTGCAGGCAATTTGTATCAGATGCACTATTACTCGGCTTTGTGCTGAGATCCAACATTACACAATAATACCTAATTCTGGACTGTATTACTTAGACTACATCATGATCATGTGACAAAACTGATTCTGCTCCTTGGATTGAAGAACTCTTCATTGTTATTTTGAGTTTTGGAATAACATTTATGGAAAATACCAGCTTTACTTGAGTACTGATGGCAACTTCACATGATAGAACAGTGCCCAACCTTAAAGGAAAGGAACTACAGGCAAATATGGTCACCCATCTTGAACCCACATTTCAGAAAGGGCTTTTGCAGAATATAATTTCTAACTAATGATCAGACAATGCACAGTCTGTAAGGGCTGATCTAAGATGGAAAAAATAATGAGTGCAACAGGAATAGCTGAATAAATCTTACAGAAAAATAGTTTAGACCGTCTGCAGAGAGAAATCAGTGCAATCTGACAAGTGCATTCAACCTGCTTCAATCACTGTAAATAGTTTAGCTGGGCAATAATGTAATCGCTGTTAATGGGACTTTGCTGTTTGCTAATATTTGACTGTGTATTTCTACCAATTTCTACCAACTGTAAACTTCAAAAGTACTCAATTGACTGTGAGACATTTAGGGACATTCGGAGTTTATGAAGGGCAGTGTATTAGAATAATTTACTTCCTTTTCAATGGGATAGTTGCACTCTCATCCTTAAGCTAAAAGATTGTGAGGTCATGTTCTACATCAGGATATGAGCAGAATAGAAACACAGAAAACACGTGCAGGAGTAGGCCAATTGGGCCTTTAAGCCTGCTTCACCATTCAATATGATCATGGCTGATCATGCAATCTCAGTATCCCATTCCTGCTTTCTCCCCATACCCCTTGATCCCTTTAGCTGCAAGGGCCACTTCCAGCTCCCTTTTGAATATGTCTAATGAATTGGCCCCAACAGCTTCTTGTGGGGGTGAATTCCACAGGTTCACAACTCTCTGAGTGAAGAAATTCTTCCTCATCTCAGTCCTGAATAGCTTACCCCTTATTCTTCGACTGTGACCCCTAGTTCTGGATTTCCCCAACATTGGAAACATCCTTCCCGCATCTAGCCTGTCGAGGGCCATCAGAATTTTACATGTTTCTACAAGGTGCCCCCTTATTCTTCTAAATTCCAATGAGTACAAGGCCAGTCAGTCCAATCTTTCTTCACATGTCAGTACTGCCATCCTGGGAATCAGTCTTGTGAACCTTTGCTGGATTCTCTCATTAACAAGAATGTCCTTCCACAGACTAAGAGACTAAAACTGCACATGATACTCAAGGTGTGGCCTCACCAAGGGCCTGTATAACTGCAGCAAGACATCTCTACTCCTATATTACACTCCTCTCGCTATGAAGGCTATCATGCCATTAACCATTAGTCTAACAATCTAGTGCAGTGCAGAGAGGGTGTGGCTTTGTTAGAGGTGCTGTCTTTCACGGAAGACTTTAAACCAAATTTCCCCTCCCGATTGGATGTGAATGACCTTAGTGAATCATTTTGAAGATGACTAGCCGAGTTATTTCCAATGTCCTGGTCAATATATATATTCCTCAATTAACGTCACAAAAACAGATTGTGATAGAGAGGCATGAGCAAATTGATGGCTGCTTTCCAACAAAATGACCATTCGACACCATCACTTTCACAAGGGCAACTGAGATGATCAAAACAAATCTTGACCTTGCAGCATTGTGCATATCTGGGAACTGAAAATTAATGCATTTGTTCGATGAAAAGGCAGCACAATAGAGTTTATGGTGAAGTTCAGGTATTTCATTAAAATCATCAATATTCTTCTCTACTTTCTCGTTTAGCTGTGTTCAGAAAACATAATGATTTTGTCCCGCTGTCAGATGATCCTCAGTTGAATCAACATGCTTCTATTCTTCAGTACTCAACACTCAAAGAAAGGACTCAGAAAGGGGATTCGAAAGAGGATGTTTAATTATGTTTCCCGAAGGATTAGTGAGCAGCCATGAAGATTAAGATTACAATAATTTAATATTTCACGTCATTGGAAGTAAATATTTCCAGATAAGCATCAGAAGTAATTTGACTTCAAATCCTTGTGCCAATGGTACTCGGCCACTAAGTGTTATCAAATGTATGTATTTTTCACCATAAATACACTCAGCTGGCATTGAACTCACTTCCTTCTTGATTGTTACACTGCCAAGTTAACAGAGCTCTTCCCTCCATTTGCAGCTCACCGGCTCCAACTGAATGTCTGCCTTACAACCCGTAATCAACTCCAGCTCAATACATTGCAGTTAGCTAAGCACTTTTCTATCTCTAACATTTCACTCATGCATCTCTTCTGCAGTTTTGCCATCCTTTTGCTACTGTTTCTTCCTTTGCATAAGTCAGGGTTTAGGTGCATTAGTCAGGGGTAAATGTAGAGTAATAGGATAGGGGAAATGGTCTGGGTGGGATATTCTTTGAAGGTTCAGTGTTGACTTGTTGGGCCAAATGGCCCATTTCCACACTGTAGGGATTCTATAATAACAGTGAACATTTGTTCAATGTATTGCTTATTTCTACAGAGAAGAGAGGAGGTGCACATCTTAGAGTCACAGAGTTGTACAATGTGGAAACAGACTATACAGTCCAACTTGTCCATGCCAACCAGACATCCTAAATTAATCTAGTCCCATTTGCCAGCAATCGGCCCATATCCCTCTAAACCCTTCCTATCATGTACCCATCTAGATGCCTTTCAAATGTTGTACTTGGAGCAGCCTCCACCACTTCCTCTGGCAGCATATTCCATACACGCACCACCCTCTGCATGAAAAGGTTGCCCCTTAGGTCCCTTTTAAATCTTTCCCCTCTTACCTTAAATCTATGCCCTCTAGTTTTTAACTCCCTTATACTGGAAAAAGGACACTGGCAATTCATCCTATCTATGCCCCTCATAACTTTATAAACCTCTATAAGGTCACCCCTCAAGCTCCAGCGCTTCAGGGAAAATAGCCCTAGCCTAGTCAGCCTGTCCCTAAAGCTCAAACTCTCCAACCATAGCAACATTCTTGTAAATCCTTTCTGCACCCTTTCAAGTTTAACAACATCTTTCCAATAACAGGGATACCAGAAGTGAATAGACTATTCCAAAAGTGGCGTAACAAATGTCCTGTACAGCCACAGCATAACATCCCAAAGGAGTTTTGCCTTTTAGCCACAGTTTCCAAATGTTGGAACAGCCCCAGTTTACAACTGCCAATGGCTTTCCGAGTCATGTACTGATTTCCATTGAATTCTCTGACATTACCATGAATCAATGAAAGAGCCCTCCATCTTTAAATGACTCTGCCTTCAAACGATCATTGGTCTTTATAGCTTTGACATATTTTTCTAATCAATCTGTTCAGAGATGTTATTACATACCTCTGGAACAGTTGAGACTTGAATTCGGGTCTGATATTCATGGTGGAGAAAGTGAGGACTGCAGATGCTAGAGATCAGAACTGAAAAATGTGTTGCTGGAAAAGCGCAGCAGGTCAGGCAGCATCTAAGGAGCTTATGCCCGAAACATCGATTCTCCTCTCCTTGGATGCTGCCTGACCTGCTGCGCTTTTCCAGCAACACATTTTTCAGCTCATTAAAAATTGTGTTACTAACTTTTGTTTTTGTCCTCTGCTCAGTTCTCTAATAGATTCACTGGTGCAATCATAGGAAAAGCAAAAACCAAGCCCCAGATTTTCTACTCAAATTATGTTGGCCTCTCGTGACAATTGAGTGGATGTTGGTTCTTTAGAATATGGAAAATCCCCAACATTTTCCACCAGAGGTGATGTTGAATATGGTGGCAGGGCGGCACGGTGGCACAGTGGTTAGCACTGCTGCCTCGCAGCGCCAGAGACCCGGGTTCAATTCCCGCCTCAGGCGACTGAATGTGTGGAGTTTGCACATTCCCCCCGTGTCTGCGTGGGTTTCCTCTGGGTGCTCCGGTTTCCTCCCACAGTCCAAAGATGTGCAGGTCAGGTGAATTGGCCATGTTAAATTGTCCGTAGTGTTAGGTAAGGGGTAAATGTAGGGGTATGGGTGGGTTGCGCTTCGGCGGGTCGGTGTGGACTTGTTGGGCCGAAGGGCCTGTTTCCACACTGTAAAGTAATCTAATATGTATCTTGTCAAATACAAACAGCCATGTTATAGGTACAGTCTAAATGAGAGGAATGTATTCAAGGATAAATTTTTCCATTATTTTCCCTTAGCAATACAGGACATAAAAGTAAGACTGTTTACCATTGGTATGAAGCACTGACAGGAAGGACAGGGGAAGAATTTAAATTTCTTGGCCTGGGTTTTCATTTTCCAATGGAGATGCAAAGTGGATTACCAAATTCCGAACTTGATTTTGCTCTGGTTGGAAAAGTATGTTATTTCACTGCTTTCCTGACTTTATTATTTTTGTGCTACCTTTTTGTAGGTTGGGGAACACCTTCCGCACAAAATCCACTTAAACACCTCTTCCAAGGTTGAGGTGTCAATGGTGTATCACAGGAAAATTGCACACAAAGTGTATGTGCTGGTGTGGGTTCTGGGAGCCCGGGAAATGGAAAGTTTGTGACCACCAAGACACAAGATACAGGACCAGAATTAGGCCATTCAACCCATTAGAGTCTGTTGTGCCACGGTTGACTTATGTCTCAACCTCATTTTTCTGTCTTCTTCCCATGACCCTTGACCCCCTAACTAGTCAAAAAACACTGCGAGGATTCAGGATCATTCTTAAAGGTGAAGTGTAAAATGTTTTGACATCTTTAAATATCATTGTTAGATGATGTTTTTAAGATAGATGTGTTTTTGATGCGGTGATTCATCACAGGAATGTGTCCTGCAAAGCTAATTTGACCTTGAGATTGACTCCCGTTGTCTAAGTGTTGACATACAGTGCAGTGATTTAAAAGGGAGAAAAATTGCCATAAGTGCTTTCAAAATGTTTTTTTTCTAATGTTCTGACAGCCTGTGCTGCCATGTTTGCTAATTTAAATGAACCGATGGCTATGGCTGTTCAGAAAGTCAACTGTTTTTAAGAGTTGAAAATCCCTGCATCTGCTCCTTGATTGACAGGAATGCTGCTTGGAAGTGTATGGTGGATGTCCTGTCAGTTTCAGACAACACAACTGGAAGGCTTTCGTAAGACAGCAATGTTTGGCTGAGTTTCAAAGGCTATCAAGTTTCAGCTCAGCGGCTGGTCTATTAATCAAAAAACACAGACTGATCCATTGATTCTTTTAGGAGGTTGTAATAACAGAATATGAATTTGGTTTATTTTCTTGTTTGGTTAAGTATCTGAGAGCCACCTAATCAGAGGATTAGAGTATTTTTTTTTCCCTCTCATTGGAATAGGTCTCTTGCCCCTTCACCTCTTATGGGTTTGAGTTCATGTTTTTATTCAATTCTTAAATAGATAATTGTAACCACCTCCATCCCAAACATACACACATACCCACAGTGATTTTAAGTAATTCCCAATACTAGTCATGCCTCCAGAGATTATAACAGAGATACTGATTAGTGACTATGGTGGGTGAGAGGTATGTGCATGTGCGTGTGCTGGAGGGGATGAAGGAATGGGGGTCTTCAGACAATGTTGGAAAAATGTAAATCTTTACCCTGGGAAATGAGGGAGATCATGCCTTACAAATCAGTTAGAATTCATTGAGGAGGTAACAGGCAAGTTAGATGAAGGAAAGGTAATGGACATGATCTATTTAGATTTTCAGAGGTCTTTGACAAGGGGTCACAGAGGAGGCTGCAGTGTTAGGGACATGGATAGAGGATTAGAGGATCGGTTGACTGGCAGAAGGCATAGAGTGGGGGTAAAGGGGTCTTTTTAAGGATGACAGCAGGTGACTAGTGGAGTTCCACAGGGGTCATTTTTGGAATCATAACTATTTTACTGTATATCTTAATGATCTGGATGAAGGAACTGGTGGCATTCTTGCTAAGTTTGCAGATGACACAAAGATAGGAAGAGGGGCAGGTAGTGTTGAGGAAGTGGGGAGGCTGCAGGACTTGGACAGGTGAAGTCAGTGAGCAAAGAAGTGGCAGATGGAATACAATGTGGGAAAGTATGAAGTTATGCACTTTGGTAGGAAGAAGAGATGTAGACTGTTTTCTAAACGGGGAGAGACTTTGGAAATCTAAAGCACAAAGCAATTTGTATGTCTGAGTTCAGGATTCCATTAACGTGCAGGTTCAGTTGGCTGTTAGGAAGACAAACATAACGTTAGCATTCAATTCCTGAGGACTACAAGAGCAGACACATGCTGCTGAAGCTGTATATTACTCTGGTCAGACTGCAGTTAGAATATTATGAGCAGTTTTGGGGCCTGTATCTAAGGAAGGATGAGCTGGCATTGGAGGAGCTCCAGAAGAGGTTTACAAAAATGATCCTGGAGCTAAAGGACTTGGCATGTGAGGATAAGTTGAGGTCTCTCAGTCTGTTTTCAGAGTTTAGAAGGAATCTGATTTAAACTTACAGAATACTGAGAGGACTTGATAGAGTGGAGGTGGAGAAAATATTTCCACTATTGGCAGAGACTAGGAACTGGGGGCACAGCCTCAGAGTGAAGGACAACTCTTTCGATCTGAGATAAGGAGTTTCTTCAACCAGAGAGTAGTGAATCTGTAGAATTCATTGCCACAGAAGGCTGTGGAGGTCAAGTCATTGAGTGTCTAAAAGACAGATTGACATGTTTTTGATTAATGAGTTTATCAAGGGTATAAAAAGAAGGCATAAAAATGAAGTTGAGAAATATATCACCCATGATCGATTGGTGGAACAGACCTGAATGGGCTAATTCTGCTCCTCTATCTTATGGAGTCTGGGGCAACTGAAGTGTTACACTGCACAAGCGACAACTGTTCACCACCAAAACCTTCAAGGACCATTAAGGACTGGTATAAATGCTGGTCGAGTATTCTACATATGAATAATTAAATGAAAGGCACTGAAATGATACAAAAGCACTGAGCATGTTAAGGAGTCCTTAAGGATAACTGCACCTAGTTAAAACAAAACACATTCTGCACTTTCTTTGAAAGCAAATATATGTCAGAAGTGGAGAGAAGGCACAAAGCCTGGAAATCCCAAGCCAATAACCTGTTTGAAACCCATTAGTGTACACTATCCTGATTGCTTTGCTATAGAAACCTGCCTGGCCCAGGACAGTCTTGCTCCCTCAGCATCCTATCAAATAGCCAGGATGGTTAACATGATCATCCTTGCTTCTAAAGACGAACAGGATACATGCAATTCTCCCATTAATTTAAATAAAATTATACCTTCATTAATTACTGCCACGTGCCTCAGTAACAACTCTTAATGAATGCATCTGCAAAATTACTATCCCTGTAAAAGAGGCTAGAGAAGTTACTCCCTCTACTTCACGGTGGTCAGTCACAATTTGGAGAGGGTGCAGACTTAAGACACTACTAATAATGAAAGGCTTGTTACTTTGAAAGACTAGAGAATCTGGGGAGGGGGGGGCGGTAAGTGATTTCTAAAAGTTAGGATAATAAATTTAAGGACAGGTCGAATCCAGGTGTTCTAAACTATGAGGGATTACAATAGTGATAAAGAGGCACATCGCAGTGCATGGGAGGGTTGGTGCCAGAAAACACAGATCGGAGATAACTGGCTGGACTCTCAAACAGAATGAGTTGCGATCTGGTATGGACTATTTAAATTAAGCTGCACTAATTTAAGACTGAAACGAGGAGGAATTACTCCCCTCAGAGGGTTGTCTTCTCTTTGGAACTCCTTGTCCCAGAGGGCTGTGATAGCAATGTATATTTAAGGCTGAGATAGATAGATTCTTGATCGGGGAATGAGGATTATGGGGAAAGGGCAGGAAAGTGGACAAGAGAAGTGTTACCAGATCAGCCATAGCTTGGGGGCCAAACAGACTACACCTATTTGTTATGATCTTAGCTTAAAGGATCAAAAAAATGCATTCACTTTAATTTTCCAGAACAAAATTGGAGATACTTGAAAAGAATCCTGTCAGGCTATGTGAAAACATAAGGGAATATGACTGGTTTGTTTACAAAGGGCATAGACACAATCAGTAAAACAGCCAGCCTCTATTCTGTATAATTCAATGAGTTAGGTTAATTTGAACACAGCTACAGACAGCTGGTTTTAGGAAGCATTTCTTCATGACAAATCTATGATTTGTACCTGGACCTGATTGCTAGCTGGGGTGAGGTAGCAATGTTTGAGTTAGACATGTACAACATGAAAACAGACCCTTTGGTCTAACTAATCCATGCTGATCAGATATTCTAAATTAATCGAGTCTCATTTGCCAGCATTTAGCCCATGTCCCTTTGAACCCTTCTTATTCATATACCCATTCAGATGCCTTTTAAACGCTGTAATTGTACCAGTCTCCACTACTTCCTCTGGTAGCTCATTCCACACAAACATCACGATCTGCGTGAAAAATTTCTTCTTTGGTCCCTTTTAAATCGTTCCCATCTCACTCGAAACCTATGCCCTCTAGTTCTGGAATCCCCCAACCCAGGGAAAAGACCTTGTCTTATCCATTTACCTTATCAATGCTCCTTACGATTTTATAAACCTCTAAGGTCATCCCTCAGCCTCTGATGCTCCAGGGGAAACAGCCCCAGCCGATTCAGCCTTCTTCCTATAGCTCAAATTCTCCAATCCCAGCAACATCCTTGTAAATCTTTTCTGAACTCTTTCAAGTTTCCCAACATCCTTCCTCCAGGAGAGAGACCAGAATTGCATACAATATTCCATAAGTGGCCTAACCAATGTCCTGAACAGCCAGAACATGACCTCCCAACTCCTATACTCAACGCTCTGTCCAGTAAAAGAAAGTATACCAAACATCATCTTCACTAGTCCTTTCACTGATGATTAGACATTGTGACTAGGTAAGTTTTGTGAAATGAAGGATTCGATCACTCTCATGCATGATGAATTGGAACCTTCATGTACCAGTAGAAGCAGAACTTGTTACAAGTACATCAATATTTTTTCAACTGCTTCAAAAAACAAATCGGTGTATTTACATGTTCTACTTTATTTTTTAAAGCGGTAACCATGTAATTTGGGTCAGTTAAAATTTGAGAATACATCCATTACAAATCATGGATAAGAGTTTACAGAGATACTCTAATCTTGCTGTAATTGGTTTCTTTGCAACTTCGGAGAAAGCAGCACTGCAGTCAGCCTCAAAATTACAGATCCTTCAGTTCCCTCTGAATCTTCCACAACGTCTCAGCACTCTTTCTCAGCTGGGCCACCTCATCATCTTTCAGAGTTTGATTGATGACATCAGTTAGTCCATCTGCACTCAGTACACATGGCAGGCTCAGGAAGACTTCATTCTCTATGCCATACATACCCTGGGGTTAAAGACACAGTGCACAATCATAAGTCAGTTTCCATATGCACTAACTCCATTAAAATATGTATTAATTTTACCAACTAAAGATGGAGCAGTGCGACAGTCACAGCACCAGGGTCCCAGGTTCGATTCCATCCTCGGGTGACTGTGTGGAGTTTGCACAATCTCTCTGTGTCTGTGAGGGTTTCCTTCAGGTGCTCCAGTTTCCTCCCACAGTCCAAAGATGTGCAGGTCAGGTGAATTGGCCATGCTAAATTACCCATAGTGTTAGTTGCATTAGTCAGAGGGAAAAGGGTCTGGGTAGGTTACTCTTCGGAGGATCGGTGTGGACTGGTTGGGCCGAAGGGCCTGTTTCCACACTGTAGGGAATCTAATCTAGTCTAATCAAAATCTCTTTAAAGAGAAAAATCCTGAGCCGAAATGATGAACAAAATCATGAACCCTTTCAAAAGGAACTTAACCCAACCTTCATAGAATCAAACACCACAGAAACAGACCCTTTGGTCCAACCCGTCCATGCTGAGCATAATCCCAAACTAAACTAGTTCTACCCGCCTGCTCTTGGCCTATATCCCTCCAAACCTTTCCTATTAATGTCCTTTCCAAGTATCTTTAAACACTAACTGTACCCACATCCAGCACTTCCTCAAGAAGTTCATGCCACATACAAACCATCCTCTGAAGTAAATTTGGCCCTCATGTCTTTTTTTAAATCCTCTCACCTCAACAATGTGCCCCCTAGCCTTGAAGTCCCCCATGCTAGGGAAAAGACACCTACCATTAACTCTACCTATATCCCTCATAATTTTAAGTACTTCTGCAAGATCATGAATAAAGCTACAAAGTATATTAAGGAACTCAAAAGCAATTTCTTTGAAGTTGCTGTCACTATCAGAGATACACAGCACAGAGGGATGGGTATCTGTGCAGCAAATACTTAAAAAGAAAATGAGAGCCCTCGTGTAATGTGTGAAGGACCTGGTGAATGAAACTGCAGGCAATGATACAGAGCTCTGTTTGCAGGTATGTTCAGAGTCTGCACTCTTAATTTTAATCAAGAATACCAAACAACTGCAAAACCTTCGGGTTGAAGGTTGAAATATTGGACAACATAAGCCTATTGTTCACCTTACTGATTTTACAGAATGTGGCAGCTCACATTTATTGACATTATTTAGTTACTGCAATATATACTTGAGTGATAGTCAATCTCATGTAAAAGTCCACCCCCTATTTATGGTCAAATACCGTGGAATTTTCCATACATCCCATGTAAAAGTCACCCCTAGTTCTTCACAGGTAACGGATCAAAGGTTATGAGTCAATGAGCTAGTCGTCACCTCCCACTCCAGCTTTCCAGTCTGCCACACTGCTCCCAGTCTTCAAAATTACCGTAATCTGTTTCTTTACTCCTTTATTCAGGAGATCAACTAGATTCCCTTCAGAATGAAAACAAGTCCTTCAGCCCAACAAGTACACACCGACCCTCTGAAAAGTAACCTACCCAGATCCATTCTCCTACCCTATATCTACCCATGACGAATGCACCCAACACTGCGGACAATTTAGAATGGACAATTTACCTGACCTACCTTTGGATTGTGGGACAAAACTGGAGCACCCGGAGGAAACCCACGCAGACACAGGGAGAATGTGCAAACTCCACATAGACAGTTGCCCGAGGCAATTGGGCTTCCGCTAAATGATACAGTATAAATTTTGATGGGCATGAATTTCAATCCCTCAAAAAGTAGTTTCCCTATAATAGTCAACCCTTTAAATTTAACCTTAAAAAGTAATTTTAAAATAATTCAACTATTACTCAAGTATTTACGTTGATCTGACATCAGTTAATAGCAAACGATATGGAAACCTGTAAAATGTGTACATTTAATAAAACTATTGGACAGGAGGAAAAATTCTTACCAAGGTTAATGAAATGTTAATGCAAGGAGGTTGGAATACAAAAGTATAGATGTTACATTGCAACTACAAGGTTTCGCCTGCTGTCTGAAATAACAGCACTTCTACGAAACCTTTTGTAAGCCAAAAATGGCATAAATCAAAGAAAGCAGTTGAACGGTATTTTCACATTTCGCCATTTCTCTTAAAAGTGAAAATCCTTTTTGGATTTCTTTCCGTTAGTGAAAACAGGTATTAATGTAGGTCTTTCGTAAAAGCCAAGTGGCGTAAAGTGAACTTTTGAAAAGTGGGGGACACTTGTACCTAAAACTGCGGTTAGACCTTAGAGTACTGCATTCGATTCCCTGAGTCACAGCTCAGGAAGAATGCATACGTGTTGGAACAGGGGCTGCACGGATTCAACAAAATTGGGGCTAAACAACGTAAATCACGAGGACAGGATGCATAGACTGGACTTATATTCATTTAAGTATAGAAGGTTCAGATGTAAGTAATTATCAAAGAACTGCATCCTCAAGTTAAAAGTTCTGTACGTGCACAATATCTCATATTTCCAGTAAAGCCCACATGGCAAGACTGAAAACAAATGTGGCATTTGTATGACCGGTCTCTGATGGAGGAGGAGAGGGAGAAGGGGGGGGACAGACAGACAGAGCGAGAGCGATCGGTTGATACTAATAATCCTCCTTTTCTGCATTCATTTGATTTGTAACTAACCCAGGAGACTTCTGACATCTAGCCCTTTAAATTTACTCTTGCTATCAGTTTACCAACATTGAAAAGTTCATGTTCACCAAGTTAAAATTGATTAAATGCAACACATAATTTATTGAGTTTAGTTGATTCAGCAGCTAACCACAGGATGGAAACAAAACAATCACAGAACTCCTATTGTGGGAAAGGAGGCGTGGATCAGGGAATCGTTTATGATTAGGAAGAAAACATTCACTGAAAGCTGCAATTGTTACAGGCTACAGCGGCAAAGGAACAGAACATGTTCTAGTTGCTGAAATGCAAACAGGAAGTGTTGGGAGAAAACATATTTGGAGAGAGAAAGTAACACCGAGCCCCATGTCCTCTTCTTCCCATTCTGAAGAGAAATCATGGAACTCAAATCATGAACTTGGTTTCTCTCTCCCCACAGATGTCGCCAAATCTGATGAATTTTCCAGCACTTTAATGTTTTTTTAAACCTCTAGCATCTTCAGTATTTTATTTTTATTTCAGTAGCCCAGCAGCTATTAGGTGCAGATGTTAGTGCTGAAATCCCAACATTAACTATTACGTATTTGTAAGAATCCCTAATTTGGAACAAACCAGAATATATCTTTAATACGGTAACATCTCATACCTTTACCATAGTGGATACTGGGTGAATCCGCTTCAGATTCTTCACAATGGATTCCGTCAGTTCAGCAACACTGAGGCCAATGGCCCAGTTAGTATATCCTTTCAGTTTAATCACTTCATAAGCACTAGCAAAACAAAACACACGGTATTATACATCAGGTTAACGCCACAACTTTAAGTGTGAAAAATGTTTAGCACAAAGTGCTCTTAACAAAAGAAACAAGAAAAATTGATGCTTTACAGCACCATTCTATATAAAACATTGCACACACTGTCTGTTTCGCTTGTCACGAAAGGTACTTCCCATTGAATATTTATCTATTGAAGCTAAACTTAGGACGACACAATTTCTGAAATTTGCCAATTTTAATTGTCACAGCATTCACACCAACTCTGTTGTTACCAGGGTCTTGTTAGACTATATTTGTAACATGATGCTCCAATTGGCAGTTTGCTGCACTGTCAGCATCTAATGAAGTGATCATACCAAGGTTAAAATCAAGCTTTTTAAGTATCATTTTCTTTCTATGTGAGTAGTAACAAGCTTAAAATGTGTAACTCCTGTTAATTTAGGCCCCTCACCCAGCCCCCAGCAACAGCTTTACCAATTTTACAAACTTGACAGTTGATTTTTGTAAGCAGATCGTTAACCAAAAGCCAAATTTTTCTCTGGGATTGTTATGTTCCTACCTCGTCTGCTGTATTGTGGGAAAATCAGGAGATGTGATGGTATAATAGTAATATCAGTGAACTAGGAATCCAAAAGGTCTAGGCAATTGCTGTGGGGACATGGATTCAAATCCCATCATGATGAATTCAATGAAATGGAAGCTAATGGTCACAATGTAATGAATGTCATAAATGTCCATCTAGTTCACCTTTAAGAGAAGGAAATCTGCTCCTCTTACCAGGCAGTACAGTGGAGTACTGTGTTCAGTTCTAGCTGTCCTGTTACAGGAATAATATTGTTAAACTGGAGAGGGTTCAGAAAAGATTTACCAAGATGCTGCTGGGAATGAAGGGTTTGAGTTACAAAAAGTAGACTGGAAAGACAGACCTTTTTCATTGGAGGTTGAGCAGTGACCTTATGAGGTTTATATAGATAAGGTGAATGACAAGAGTCTTTTCCCCAGGGTGGTGGAGTTTAAAACTAGGGGGCATATTGTTAAGGTGACAGGAGAAAGATTCACCCAGAGGTGGTTTGTGCGTGGAATGAATTACCAGAGGATGAAGTGGTGGATGCAGATTCAGTTATAACATTTAAAAGGCATTGAATAAGTTCATGAATAGGAAAGGTTTGAAAGGATATGGGCCAAGCGCAGGCAGGTGGGATTATTAGTTTGGGAACATAGTCAGCATTGTCTAGTTAGACTGCAGATCTGTTTCCACGCTGTTTGATTCTATGGCATGTCACTCCAGATTCTCAGCAATACGGTTGATTCTTAACTGTCCTCTGTTCAAGAGACTGTCAATAAATACTACCTTGCCAGCAACACGAAAACTTCATTGCTGGAATTAAAACAAGCATGAATCAAGGCTTAAAATTAGTGCTAGGGAAACTGAGGAAACACTTCTTCACATAAGTTAGCTGAAACCTGAAACCTTCTCCCTCAAGAACTATTGATTTTTGTTCGGCATGGATATCAAGAAATGTTCAATGTCTAGACCAGCCCAACTGTTGGAACTGAATTGAGGGGCTGAATGGCCTACTCCTGATCTTTCATTTTCCATAATACAATATAAACTATATTTCAAAAATACTTTAATGAGATGCGATGAGCTTGGGAGCACCTGAAGATCATAAAATAGTTGTTTTATAAATACGGAACTTCATCTGCAACAGTAATAAATCTGTTAATGTTATAAAGCACCTAATCATCTTTTAGCTGAACTATTATAGCCTACTCTTACTGCTTAAGAGAACAGATTACTAGTTGAGATGCATTTAAAACTTGGCACTTTAAACACTTTTACCTTCTCCATCTCTATTGTTTCCTGACTCATTTCTGGAAAAGCCTCATAATGGCTTTGATGAGAATCGAAACTCAGGCACTGACCTCTACATTTTAAACTTTGTCTAATGTTGATCATTGCATAAAGACTTTGTTGTATACCTATCCACCACCATTTTGTGGACGTCTTTCCAGTTCTCCTTGTCCTGAGCAGTTCCAATATCAGGGCTCAGCTGCTGCAGTCCAACTCCTGCCACATTGACACCACTCCAAACGGGAACTGGAAATGCAAAGGAGCAGAATGTGGACAGTTCTTATAATATTGCTATAAAGATCTATTGGCAAACTTAACTATTGGCGACTTAACTATAGCATCTGGCATATATTAAAAGTGTAATGATATAATATTCACGTCACATTCAACAGCACAACTTCATTTGATTTTAACACTATCACGTTGCCTCTAACTCGCTCTCCAAATATTTCTGATAATCAAGATGAAGATAGGGATTATTTCTTCATTGTTAATAACCTAAGCGCCAAGCCTTCTGCAAAACAAAATATTGAACGAAAAAAGTTTTCAATCTGACGGGTTAATTGAGTCTAGCTCCACAGATGCTCTCCAGACCAGAGTACTTCTACCATTATGATTTTATTTCAAATTTCCAGCATCTATAGTCTTCTGCTTTTGAAGAAATTAACTGTTAACAGCAATACCAAAAGCACTTATAACGTCCTTAAAAATTATGTTAAAATACATTAAAGCCACATATAATTTGACCGCTTGTGTTTCGTGGCGGGCAGGCAGAGCAGGGGAAAAGTGCATTTCATTGACTTTAACTGGTCCGAGTGTTTAAAAAACTCCCAGCTTTCACTCACATGCTTCTGGTCAATTCCCCAGTCAAAAGGGGCTAAAATGCAAGCAGAGGAACAGAGGAGTAAGGAGCAGGAATAGGCTATTCAGCCTGCTACCACCTAAGATCAGAGGTGATCTGGGCTCGGGTCTCAGATTCAATTTCCTGTTTGCCTCCCGTAATTCCCACATCCAAAAATATCTAACTAATTCAGCCTTGAATATATTTAAATGGCTCCACTAACTCTTCAGGGAAAGAAATCTATACTAAATGACTCTTGAAGAGAAAATACTCTCCTTATCTCTTATCCTTATAGAACGTCCCCAAGCTTTTGTCTCCCAATAAGAAGAAATGTCCTTCCGGTACCCACTCTATCCAGACCTCTCAAAGTCACCTCTCATGCTTCTAAACTCCAATAGGTATAAAGATAGCCTGTCCAACCTTCCTTCATCAGGTAAACCCTTCATCTCAGGAATGAGTCAAAGTGAACCCTGACTGAAGTCTACCAAAGCAATTATATCTCTTTTTCCAAATAACGAGTCCAAAATTGTACACCCCACTCCAGAAGTGGTCTCACCAACATCAAGTATTGGCAGCTGGGGGCTAGCAGTTGGTACTGAAAGGATGGCTTACTAGCAAACTAATAATGGGATAACAATGGAGGCAGGGTTGAGATTAAAAGCAGATCATCCGTAGTTGAATGGCAGAGCGGGCTCAGAAGGCAGAGTAGTTCACCTTTGTCCCTTGTTTGTTGTAGTATGGAAGTTTTCACAAGAGAGAAAGACTTGGGGAAGTCAAGAGTTGGGCAAACCCAACTGGAATGGGGTTAACCTGCTTGGTCTTCACTGATGATAAAAAGATGATAAAAAACTGACCTTATTTGATAGAAACTAGAAAGTATGAGATTTCTATGATGTATCACAAAACGTAACCATGTAGCCTTACCACTAGAATCTCCGTGTTCACCAAGCACCCAACCATGGCAACTGGATGGATGGAGTCCAAGTTTCTCAGCCATCAGGTAACGGAATCGAGCAGAATCCAAATTACACCCGCTGCCAATCACACGATTCTTTGGAAATCCACTCATCTTCCATGTCACGTACGTTAGAATATCAACTAGAACCCAGGAAAAATAACACATGAGCACTTCAAAATTCAAACTGATTCTAATTAGAGCAAACACAGCATTATGGCTTGATGCTCCAAAGGAATTTCATCACAAGTGGATATGATTATATATGCTGGCTGTTCTAACAGGCTATTCCCTTTTGCTAGAAAGAAAGATAGGCACTTATATAACTTCTCATCAGCACCAGATGTGGTGGTGCCTCATAGCCAAAGAAATGCTTTTGAAGTCAGGTTGCTGTTGTAATATTTATGGAGTAGAAACACAATTGGGGATATTGGTAGGAGGCAGAATTTCCAAATATTTCTTCTGATGTTCTCCCCCTGGGGAAGATTCAGGACCCATTCAGTCTTAAACCCTACGGTTAACAAAGTTTAATATTGTGGCTGCTGTGGTTGTGAATGTGTGGGTTGTAGCTTTTTAGAATTTCTCAGTTTGGAAAGGTGCCAGACATTTGGAGAACACAAATGTACAGCAGTATTCAAGGAATGAAGGAGGTAGAAAGCTAAAAACTATAGTCCAGTTAGTCCAACATTGGGAAAATGCTGGTATCCATTACTAACAAAGGCTAGTAGCAGTATATTTAGAAATCTGACAGAGGCAATATGGTTTTGTGAAACCATGTGCACCTTAACATGTGCATTGGAGTTTTTGCAGGGTTGAACAAACAGGGTCGATAAAGACAAAAATCAATGTCATATATTTAGATTTCCAAAGGCATTCGATAAAGTGTCTCATAAAAAGTTTATTGCACAAGAGCTGATGGTGTTGGGGTAGTACATTAGCATGGATAGTGTATCACTCAACTAGCAGGAAAGAGATTCAAGACAAATGGGTCATCTTCAACTTGGCAAACTAATGGAGTATCACAGGTTCCATTCTGGCAGCTCAACTATTTAAGACTTGTATTCATGACCTGAATGAAGGGACTGAGCATAATGTAACTGAATTCGCCGACATCACAAAAATAGGAAGCAGAGGCTTGTGAGGAGTAAACGGAGTCTGTAGAGGGATATAAAGCAGAAGGATTATAATGCAGGAAAGAGAAAGTTTATCCACTTAGCAGAATGTGCAGAAAAGCAGAATATTATTTAAATGGAAAGAGTTCGGAATACTACAAATAAAGGAATATGGGTGTCTCGTATACATAAGCAGTCAGCATTCAGATATAGCAAGTATTTTGTAAGGGAATGGAATATTGAACTTTATTGCAAAGAGACTGGGGCATAAAAGTAGAAAAATCTTGCTAAACTGTACTGGACATTGCACTCTAATTGTGCTCTCACCACAGCATACATTTCTTAAGGAAGGCTATACTAGTCTAGGAATGGAAGCAGCTCAGAGAATGTTCACTAGGATGACATCTGGGATGATAAGCTTGGCTTATGAGGAAAACTTGAACAAGGTGAACTCTCACTCACTGGAATTTAGAAGATTGATCTTATTGAAACATACAAGATTCTGAGGAACGTGACAGGGTATTTCACAAGAGAATATTTCGCTTGGTGGGGAAATCTAGAATTAAGGAGCATAGTTGAAAAATAAAGGAATCCCCCACTTACAATAAGGAGGATTCCTTAAAATGGTTAGATCTTTGGAACTCTCTTCCACAGAGAGCAGTGGAAGCTGGATCATTGAATAAGCTGAAGAGCTAAATGAGGAGACAGTGAAGACTGCAGATGCTGAAGAGTCAGAGTAGATAGAGTGCGGCGCTGGAAATGGCACAGAAGGTCAGGCAGCACCTGAGGAGCAGGAGAGTTGATGTTTCAGGCAGGATCTTTCATCAGGACCAGGCTCATGGGAAATATAAGTGTAGAGGGACTGGATGTCCACGGTGAAGATGAGGTGTTGGGGGCTGGGGAATCGAAAGACATGGAGGAAGTGGAAAGCATGGATGGTCTCTTGAACATATGTGGATAGTTCTGGAACAAGAGGATTCAGGACGGAGTTAAGATAAGCAGAGATGAGTTCAATGGAGCAGGAACAAGTGAACAGAGTTGGTCGATGGGGCAGTAAGGTTTGTGGATCTTGGGTAAATAGATAGATCCGGGTAGGAAAACTACGAGGTTGGAGGCTGTCGATGGGAGATCCCCTGAGTTCATGGGGGATTCAGGTTTAGAGGGACTGGATGTCCATTCACGGGGGATTTTTGGAGGTACTGGAGGGCCCTGCCCAAAACACTTGACTCTCCTGCTCCTCAGATGCTGCCTGATCTGCTGTGCTTTTTCCACATTTAAGGCTAAATGAGACAGATCATTCATTAACAAGGAATTCACACGGTTATTGTAGTGGGAAGGAGGGCAGGAATGTGAATTAAATACACAATCAGATTAGTCATGATCTAATTAAGTGGCATATTAATTATTAAAATTAATTTTACTAAATATTAAAAAACAAATCAAATGAATGATTCCTGTTCCTATTTCTCCCGGTTTTAAGTTGCCAATGCCAGCCTTGGCTCAGGAATACAATTGCCCTTTTAAGTGGAAGTTCAAATCCAACTGCACTTGGAGATCATAGAATGCTTACATTTCAGGACACAGAGGAAATGATGCAATATCTTGGGATGCCTTCTTCAGGTGATACACTACAGCAATGCCGTGTACCTCCCCCCACCCTTCCTCAAGTGAATGTAAAAGTTTCCACAGCACAATTCTGAAGAGCTGTGGAGCTGCTCCCAGTGCCCTCAATGATTAGATTAGCTGGCTACTCATTGCATTGCTGTTTATGGAATCTAGTGGCATACAAATTGACTGCTGCATTTTTCTCTGCACTGCAACCAAGACCGTGTGTTTTATTGGCTATGCAGCCCTTCACATGAAAGATTGTGTAGTTCCCAGACTTGGAAATAGATTTATCATTAAAAATTAAATATTTACCTGGATTGGATACCACAATGAGTGTGCAGTTGGGGCTGTACTTTACAATCTGAGGTATGATGAATTTAAAGATGTTGACATTTCTCTGGACCAGATTCAGTCGGCTCTCACCCTCTTGTTGACGGGCTCCAGCAGTAACAACCACGACTCGAGAATTAGCAGTTATTGCATAATCTAAACGAGTGGAAAATAAGACAGGTCAATTATAAAACCAGCAGGTAGAAAATAAAACAGTCTCTCACTCTATACACTTGACTTTCAAAACTTTTGTTTGCTATGTTGGAACTTAAGCAAACGAAACCAAATTTTGTAAGTGTTAAGTGGGACCTTGATCAGATTGGCCGAGGAGTGCCAGATGGAGTTTAATTTAGATAAATGTGAGGTATTGCATTTATGAAAGGCAAATCAGGACAGGACTGATATGGACTTAACAGCAGGATACTGGGGGTGTGTTGCCAAACAAAGAGTACTTGGGGTGCAGGTTCCTTGAGGACGGAATTGCAGGTTAACAGGATAGTGAAGGCAGCATTTGGTACACCTGCCTTCATTGGTCAGTACATTGAATATAGGAGTTGGGATGTCATATTGCAGCTGTACAGGACATTGGTTAGGCCACTTTTGCATTTAAGTCTGGTCTCCCTGCTATAGGAAAGATGTTGTGAAATTTGAAAGGATACAGAAAAGATTTACATGGATGTTGCCAGAACGGGAGGGTTTGAGCTATAGGGAGACATTGAATAGGCTGGGGCTTTTTTCCCCCCGGAGTACTGGAAACTGAGGGGACGACCTTATAGAGGCTTATAAAATCATGAGGGGCATGGTGGGGTGAACAGCCAACATCTTTTTCCCAGGGTAGGGGAGTCCAAAACGAGATGCTATAGGTTTAAGGTGAGAGGGAAAAGACTTAAATGGGACCTAAAGGGCAACCTTTTCATGCAGAGGATGGTACGCGTATGGAATGAGCTGTCAGAGGAAATGGTGGAGGCTGGTACAATTACAACATTTAAAAGGCTTTCGGATGACTATATGAATAGCAAGTGCTTACAGGAATATGGGCCAAATGCTGGATTAATTGAGACTAGATTAATTGAGAACATCTGGTTGGCATGGACGAGTTAGACCAAAGGGTCTGTTTTCGTGCCCTATGTTGAAAATCCAAGTTACCTTTATCAGCCAAAATCTTTGGAGTTTTGAGAAACAGGCTGCCATGAAGAAGATCCATCATTTCTCCCTTCAGTTTGTCTTCCAGAACATCAACCAAGGCCATCTCATCGGTCAGTTCCTGAGAAAGGAAGTGAGGTCTTGTTAAAATGGATGATTTTACATCCCAACTGCACTCAAAATAAACTTCTAAGTTGTGCAATGAGAAACAAAACGCAGTCTGAGATACTGCCAGTTTCTGAGAAAGTGAGGTTTTCCAGGAAGCTTTTACTTAAAAGGATCAATGTTACAGCAAAGTAAGTGCAAGTGAAATTATTGAAGGACCTATGTTCCCTGGAGAGACTAGAGGAGCTGGGCTTGTTCTCCTTACAGCAGAGAAGGGAATAAATTGAAGAATTGCTGCAGCACTAAATAGGTCATTCCATTGTATCAACCTCAGATCTCTAACGTAGCACCTAACTTTGTGCAGTTCTCCTGCTATAATCCTGCACACTGGTTATTTGAAAAGGAACATCCAACTCCTTTCCTGGATGCCTCAACTGAATCCTGAAGCTGGTTTTAATTATTAATGATTTGCAAGGTTCACAAGAAGCTGTTTGAATAGCATCCAGAGAATTAAATTTAAGATAACATGCTAAAAGAATCAGAGTGAAGATGAGATTTTTTTTTACTCAGTTCAATGTGTTCTGGCAAGCTCTGTTGTCAATTTGCAAGATTCCAGCCTTGGGTGACTCCACACAGATTCTCCCTGCCTGCGTGGGTTTCCTCCCACAATCCAAAGATGTGCAGGTTAGATGAATCGACCATGCTAAATTGATAAAACGTGTTCAGGGATGTGTAGGTTAGGTGCATTACTTAGGGGTAAATATAAAGTAATAGGTTCGGGAAAAGGGTCTGGGTGGGTTACTCTTCAGTGGGTCGGTTTGTTGGGCTGAAGGGCCTGTTTCTACACTTAAGAGATTCTTAAAAGAAATGCAAGGTCACGAGGAAAGAACAGGGTTGTGGCACTAAATAGAGAGGTATGTTAATGAACTGGTACACGCAGGATGAATTAAGTGGCCTCATCCTGTTTTGTATGACCTTACAACTTGGTATACTGAGACCTGAATTTTTACACCTGGAGGAAGTCTACTCAGCCTGATTATTATACATTTATAGGCATTAGTTTGCAGTTCCAAACTAGATGTTCTCGGATCAAATGCAGATGTCTGTCTTTGATCATTGCTGTGAAAATCATTGACTCTATAAAAGAAATTGTACAAGTCAAAGAGGCATGAGGAATCAAACTTACCCTTAAAAGAATGCTAACAGCACACGCCATCCCAACCTGACCCACACCTACAACGGTGACCTTATTTCTTGAGGCTTCAGATCCATCTCGAGAAACAGGCGTGATAAGTTTCTCCAGCACTGTCGCCATGTTGTCTTCCTAAGTTAAAAACAAGAGCTGTTTTTCTTGAAACTATGAAAATATAACACTCACAATCATGTTAATAAAGATACAGAAAGAACTGGGATGGAGAATTTGAGCTATAAAGGAAAGTTTACAAAATCACAAGCAGTAGATGGTAACCTGGAAGAACAAGCAACTCAATATCTCCTTTAATAAAAGCAAATTAACTTTCGAATCTAACTTACAAAGTGGCAGTTAGACTCGAAACGTCAGCTCTTTTCTCTCCTTACAGATGCTGCCAGACCTGCTGAGATTTTCCAGCATTTTTTCTTTTGGTTTCAATATCTCCTTTGCAGTTTATAAATCACTCGCTAGTTCTCCAATGGAGTACCGTGAAGGATTTCTGGGCATTACATCCCCAGGAAGATGAGAAGGCATGAGAGAAGGTAGAAAAGAGGTTTAATGCAATGTTACAGCAATGAGGAGTTTCAGTTATGAGGGAACACTTGCCTTAATTGGTCAGTGCATTGAGTATAGGAGTTGGGAGGTCATGTTCAGGCTGTATAGAATGTTGGTTAGGCCACTTTTGGAGTATTGCAATCAACTCTGGTCTGCCTGCTACAGGAAAGATGTTGTGAAACTTGGAAAAGTTCAGAAAAAAATTTACAAGGATGTTGCCAGCGTTGGAGGGTTTGAGCTATAGGGAGAGGTTCTTTTCCCTGTAGTGTTGGAGGCTGAGGGGTGACCTTATAGAGGTTTATAAAATCATGAGGGGGGCATGGATAGGATAAATAGACAAGGTCTTTTCCCTGGGGTGGGCAAGTCCAGATCTAGAGGGGATAGGTTTTGGGTGAGGGGGGGAAAGATATAAAAGGGACCTAAGGGGGAACTTTTTCCACACAAGGTGATGCTTGTATGGAACGAGCTGCCGGAGGAAGTGGTGGAGGCTGGTGCAATTGCAATATTTAAAACACATCTGGATGGGTATATGAATAGGAATGGTTTGGAAGGATATGGGCTAAATGCTGGCAAATGGGACTATTGGACCAAAGAGGTCTGTTTCTGTGCTGTACATATCTATGACTCTAACATGACCACATCCAACAGCAAGGAAAGATGTGGAGGGAAATGGGCCAGGAGCAGGCAGGTGGGACTAGTTTAGTTTGGGATTATGTTCAGCATGGACTGGTTGGAGTGAAGGTCTGTTTCCATGCTGCATGACTATGACGACACGATTAAGTCCTTAAAAGGGTTGACTAAAATGCCCTTGCTTTTAGCTTCCAAATCAAGCTGTTATTACACACCTCTGGAGTACACAGGACTGGAACCCAGATCTCCTGGTCTAAGGGCAGGGATATTACCCCTGCACTGCATTTGTTAGCTGTGCTAATAATCTCCCCCAGCTTTAGAAGAAAACACTTTTACTGAGACCAGAATAAACCACATGAATAGTTCCTCTGCAGGAAAATTGCCTGGAGCACAATAAATCATTACTGTACTAAAGGATGTTCGCAACAGAGCCTAAACCACGAATTAACAGGCCATTTCTACATCATTATAAAATAATGAAGTTTTTTTTTAAAAAACCAATTTTGCTCACCCAAAGGGATGTGTGGTGATTCCTTCCATTTCAGGCAGTGTCACCAAACATTCCCTCATAAAAGGAAAGATGTCACACAGTTAGGCCTCTACTTTACTACAGTGGCTACATTTTGAAAGTAGCTGTACAGTATTTTGGGGCACGAATGAGCTCATGAAAAGTTTTAGGAAAAGTGCAAGTCTTTATTTGTTTAACAGAAAATTGCATAAGTGTAATATTGAGGACTGGGGAAAAGTAACAAAATCTTTTAATGTTTTACTTTCTCCTCAAGACAGGGAGCACTGAAAACTGTACTAAGACGTGCTTTTGCACGCGTTTGTGAGAACAACGTGGGTTTATGCCATTTGCCAAATATTGCTGTGACTAGGCTACACCAGGGCTTCTGAAGCAGCAAGTAATGTGACCCCCAACCCAGCTCCCCTATGGGGTAACTAGGTAGAATTTTGGGGCGGCAATCTCCATTACAGTCAATGACTGAAGGTGGAGCTTGGACCGAGCACAGACAACCGAGAAGCTCGAATTCCTTTTCCTCCTAATAGAGGGGTGTGGCCTAACATGCAGATCTCAGAGGCCTGGTTACTGCTGCCTAAAGGCTGTGAAAAGATTGGTCTGTGTTTTTGAAATCCTGTTGTTTAAACACTTCCCATCAAATTCAAATACCCCCCCCCCCCAAACCCTGATGAACAATGCTCACATCCTAACGAGTTTTACCTCTGGTTATGTGAAGCCTGTGGCTTTAAAATGGGGCCACACTGGGGTAAAGTGTTTGAGAATCACTGGGCTGGGCTGATGTTGGAAAAGGTTGCCTGTTAATGCAGAAGCAACTTTTAAGAGTACATCTACCCCACCCCCGGCCTGTAAAATACTCGCTAGAATAGTATGTCTTGTTTGCCAAACCATCCGTGAGATAGGTGTGTGTATTGGTTTAGCAACAGAATTGACAATGTCCCAACTGTTTAAACACAGGATCCTCCTTAACAGTCTGCAGAGGAGTGATTCATATCCTATTGGTTTGACCCTGGAACTGAACACCCCAGTCCCCGCGGTGAACTGCTTCATTTTCCCTACAAATTTGTTTACCAAAGAACCTTTTCACAAGTGTGGACTTGTTTTCATTGTGCCCGGCACACTCATTTTGACAGAAACACTGGGTACTTGTTCATTTTTGGAATGGAAACTTAGCTCCATTCAAAATGACCTTGAAGGAAAGTCAGTCTCTCAGTACAAACCCACAACAAAAAACTGCAAACGGGTTAAAGACAATGACAACTTCTCGACGGCAGATGAGGTGTTGATTCACATGAATCTGAAGAATTATACAGGATTCAAAATATTAACTGTTTTGCTCTTGCCAGACACTTTCATTGGCACTTTCTATTTTCATTTCAGTTTTTTTTAAAAAGTATAATCCCTACAGTGTGGAAGCAGGCCATTTGACCCTTTGAGTTTACACAGACCCTCCCCTATCGCTGTAACCCTGCATTTCTCATGGCTAATCCACTTAGCCTACACTTCCCTGGACACTATGGGCGATTTAGCATGGCTAATCCATCTAACCTGCCCATCTTTGGACTATGGGAGGAAACTTGAGCATCTGGAAGAAACCCACACAGACACAGGTAGCATGTGCAAACTCCACAGAGACAGCTATCCAAGGCTGGAATTGCACCGGGGTCCCTGGCAACAGTGCTAACTACTAAACTTCTACGCCAAGCAGCCACAGCATTTTGCTTTTCTTCATGGGAGTGAAATCTGCCTCCCAATACCTGTTTATTACCTTCTTGACTGTTGAGTCCAATGTTCTGAACCCCTATCTTGGAGGGATTTGAACATAGGGATGAGACTTTTAAACTGCTGTCCAAAAAGCCTTGATTTTATGTTGGGTATCATCTTCACCTTCCAAATCACAGCTGCCCAGCCCTAATTCTAGATAGGTAAAAACAAGGACTGCAGATGCTGGAAAAGCACAGCAGGTCAGGCAGCATCCGAGGAGCAGGAAAATTGATGTTTTGGGCAAAAGCCCTTCATCAGGAATAGAGAAGGGCTTTTGCTCGAAACATCAATTTTCCTGCTCCTCGGACGCTGCCTGACCTGCTGTGCTTTTCCAGCACCACTCTAATCTAGACCCAAGTCTCAAATAGTCCTATTCTGTGCTCTTATTGTGGCACTAGGAATCAATTTTAAATGTCTCATCCTTGTGCTCAAATTTGCTCATATTCACCTTTCCCGATCTGTGCTCTATGGTCCAACAACCCGTTGATAATTCCACATTCTAAATGTGGCCTCTTCCACCATTCTTTGCTCCTTCAGCTAGCTAGGTCTTCAGGGCCCTAGGTCTCAAACTCTGGAATCCCTCTCCAAGGTAAACCTCACTGCCTCCCCCTTCCCTTTTAAAGATGCTCGTTTAAAATCCTACCCTTCAATTTCTTATATTTATTAAGGTGGGTCAATGCTATTTGTTTTTATTTATCTGATTATGCCGTAGTGTCTTGGGACTTTTACTGCACTAAAAACTAGGCGCTCTCCCAGTGAAAGTTGGGAGAGTATGAACATTTTGAAAACCAGGTCTCTGTCAAATGTCTGAATAAAACAGACTTCGGTGCCTAAATGCAGTTGAGAGTTCGTCTTTGCATTTTCCAAAACTTAGGTCAGAATCTTTGGACAATTTGGTGAAAACTGACGGGTCATCAGCAATTTGCTGGGTACGGTGTCGCCTTCATAAACGGTAATGAGGCTCAATGAAAGAGCAAACGGCCCATGTGTCCCGGACAAGGTGACATTCAGCGTTGTTTAATGTGTGACTTGTTATTAGTGGGCTGGCGGTCAGCCAGCATTTGCACCGCTACATTCCCCCATTAAACTTTCAATGGCCTAGCTAAAGCACCCTTGCTGTTGGAAACGCATTTTGAGAAATAAACGCAGCGCATTCCACATTTCTCGCACAAAGAAAACACAAAATGGCCTGCAGTGCAAGACGAAAAGAATGCATGATTCCGGTCAATGAAACTCACTGATGAGCAGGAATCAACGGGTTTTTTTAATGCGGAGTTCATTACTATTAAACTCGTTTTTAAAGACTACCTTAACAATTATTTCTAACTCATATTGCCTCTGCATTTTCCTCCCTCTCTTGATTTATTTCCAAGTAACAATCCGCCCATAACTGGAGTTTTTCCTTGTCGCTTACTCCAGGGTCGGGATTAATCGCTCGCAGTAGTTTAAAAGTAGGTGATAAACACACATTTCCAGCTCTGATCTCCAGCATCTGCAGACCTCACTTTCTCCTCAAAGGTGATAAACACAGCCAAGCACAGGAACCATCCATCTCGCCAACTCAACTTATTTGCACCACTGAGAACATGCCTGAATTTCTGGTTATTCTTCCCCAATCTCCTAAAAGCAGGCGTCTGACTCGGAAGTATCTCCGACACGCAAAGACTTGCAAGTGAAACCGTGCTGTTTTCTCCCCCCGAATAATGGAATACAAATGTTGCCACGTTACCAGAGTGGAGGAACTAACTTTATTACATCTAAATCGACAGGATCAAAGTTAACACAAACACCGAGGGATGGAATGTACACGTTCTAAAATCAAAACTATGTTTCTAACGAGTTAAAATGGCAAATTAGTTGCAATATTTGAGGAGAAACACATACCAGCAGTTTGCAATGTAACACCTCCTCCTTTCCAGTGCTCGCTCCCTCTCTCTCTGTCTGTCTATTGTTACTTGTTGCAAAGCAGCAACTTTTGGCAGCTCTGAGTTACATGTGACTGGCCGAGCACGTCACACACTGGAAAGGAAATAGGACTAAAACCTTCTGCAATGTCTTCATCCGACTCAGCTGGGACTGGTTATAGAAGAATACTCCTTTTAGCATCAATCGCCTCTGCCTTAATTCTTTTTTTTTAACCTGAAGTAAACTTTTATCATTATGTCGGCCCAGAGATTTTTATTTTAATTTGCTGAATACATGTACTTGAATTTTGTGACCACATCCTACCGGACGTGATCAGATTATTTCTGTGTTCACTCACACAAACCAGGCGCCTCTTCACTGCAATGTGCTTACATGTATAACTTTAGCGCGGCATATTTCAGGCCTAACAAAAACAGAAATTTCTGGAAGAGCTGAACAAGTATGACAGCATCTGTGGAGAGAAATTAGGGTCAAGTGACCCTTCCTCAGGACACCCACATCCATCAATCCCACCGCCCTGTGCCCGAACACTCTACCCATGCAGGTCCTAGGCCTCCTCCATCACTGCTTCCTTACCACCTGACACCTAAAGGAATAATACCTCATATTCTACCTTGGGACCCTCCAACCCCATGGCACCAATGTGGATTTCACCAGTTTCCTCATTTCCCCTCCCCCCCAGCTCAACACCATCTTCATGACCAGCCCCATCTGTTCATCTTCCTTCCCACCTATTCACTCCACCCTCCCATCCGACCTATCACCTTTCCCCCCCACCTCCATCCACCTATTGCACTCTCAGCTACCTTCCCCTCCAGCCCCACCCCGTCCCCATTTATCTCTCCACCCTCCCGCCGAGGCTCCCAGCCTCATTCCAGATGAAGGGCTTTTGCCCGAAATGTTGATATTCCTGCTCCTCGGATCCTCTCTGACCTGCTGTGCTTTTCCAGCACCACACTCTAATGTCAAGCATCTGCAGTATGCACTTTCGCTTTCCTCACAATAAGTAAATCGCAAAAGCATTAACTTAGGTGATACACCCTTAAGATAAGGACAATTCCTGAAATTCCTCCTCCCCTCCCTTACTGACTTCTAAAGCTCGTGATAAATGTAGGTTTTTACTTCCTCGATCCTCTGCCATCAATACAAAACACTGGGAAAGTTTGGTTTTCAAAATGCCTTGACCTCTAACATTGCCTCCAATTTCTTCCCTTCTGCTTTTGGATTAGCACATTCAGGATTGGTGCTCCTCGGTTTTTGAATCAAGGCACGATTACATTTTTCCTGGCACGATTTTCTCCTCTCTGGGTCGGTGACAATAATGGACAGCTGGAAAACTAAATTAGGCAAGGATCCAAAAGCCAGATGCTTGCAGCAGAGAACTCTCAGAGTTACATCCCCTTTTCATAGACAGTGAGATCAAATGCTCACCGCTAGGTGGTCAGAAACATCTCAGTCATTACACAATTCACCCGATCCACCTCCCCTTCCTGATTAACCTCTCCCCAGGCCAAGCACCAAAAGCTGAGTGGGTACCGTTAGGGTTGGTTCCTCGGTGTCAAGTCCAGGTGAGTTTGTATCTGTATCAGCCGTCTTCCTTCTCTTTACCCTGCTTGGAAATGCTTCAACTGCATCTTGTGCCTCCATGGTCAATGCTAAAGGTCTTCCTGCGACTCTCCAATGGCACAACTGGGCAACAGCAATGTATCAGTGTCAGGTTGTTTGTTATCAATCAGGCTTGGGCATCACTTGTTGGATGGACGGTAATGTCGGCGGACACAGCCAGCCAGGTGGCACTTGGGTTATAGCTGTTGCTTTCTTACAGGCAGGAAGCTTTCGGTTTAGAGATTGTGGTTTACTGCAGAGGGAGGAACAGGAAGCTCGTGGCTTTGGCAACCAGTGAAGAGCATGTGTAGAAGTCCTAAAGGGGATGGACATGTTGCCGTACGGCATGGTGCTGCGTCAACGTCAGAGCTGCAGCATGTGCCAGCAGTTTAGGCAGCAAACACACTGCCTGTGCTCGAACAGAACAGTGAAACTTAAGGATGGCCTCTGTCAGTGGCTACCACCAGTCAGTCCAGAGGCTTGAGTCATACAGTGTGGTGCTGGAAAAGCACAGCAGTCAGGCAGCATCCGAGGAGAAGGAAATTCCACATTTCTGATGAAGGGCTTATGCTTGAAATGTCGACTATCCTGCTCCTTGGGTGCTGCCTGACCTGCTGTGCTTTTTCAGTGCCATTTTTGACTCTGATCTCCAGCATCTGCAGTCCTCACTTTCTCCTAGTCCAGAGGCTTGGCCATTTCCAGTCCACAGTCAGCCAAGTGGTTTCTTCAGTGCAAGTCTGGGGAGTTAGGGTTATGTTTACTCTTGGAAATTAAATACAAGTAGTCAAGGTCTTTCTTGTTGGTCCATTGGGATGATGTTACAACATCAATGCAGTGGTAGGGGCGAGGGGTGCAGTGCAGTCAGTCAGAGGGAGCGGTCCTATGTAATCTGTGGGCTTTTCAAGGGCCAGTAAACTTAAATCTGGGGACAGGACTCATTGCATTGTATCTTGAAGGATATGGTCACAGTGACAGTGGGCAGTTGCAGATAGTAAGGTGGGATTTAGTGGTTTATTGGAGGGGGCTGTGCAATCTCAAAGAGGATGTTCAAGATATGTCATGGTCACACCAGTCTGAATATGGGTGGGTCACATCCAGTAAGGACTTAAGACCCTCAGGTTCATAGGCCCCATGGGTAAAGGTAGTGTATTCATTGTAAGGTAGAGGGAAATGTGGGGTATGTGAAAGGTTATTAGTGTGAAAGGGGTGCTAAGGGAGAAGGGGACATGGAAGAATGGGTCCACCTGCAAATCTCTCATTAAGATGCAAAGTTGGAACCTAATCATCATAATCATTGGTGTTCTCTTACAGACAAGGATGACTCTCTCCCACTCCTAGGGTGAGTCTGTAGGTGGCTGTACAGACTGATGCTCTGCTATCCATGGGGCAGGGGGTGGTCATGGGAAGGGGTGGATGGGGCATTGGTGTGGCAGTGGGCTCCTTCTGCCGTTTTCTCCTGGCTTCTACCTTTTCCCAACGGTAAGTCTCGAGTTGCTTAATGCCTTCCCGGAAGCTCCTCCTGGACTTTGGATGGTCTTGGCCCAGTAATTCCCAGGTGGCTGTGGGAATGCTGCACTTCCCCAGTGAGGCCTTAAGGGAATCCCTGAAATGTTTCCTCTGTCTACCTGGGGCTCACCTGCCGTTTCGAAACTGGGAGTAGAGCACCTGCTTGGGGAAGCTCTGTGGATGACATGCCCGGCCTGTCCCAGCCAATCAAGGGTGGTCAGTGCCTCGATGCTTAGAATGTTGGCTTGATTGAGGACGCTGTGAGTGGACAATGTGAAAATCAACTGCACAATAAGGTTTGGAACTGGAATGAAGAACTCGCATGGTGATGGAGTGAGTATTGTTTCTTTGAAAGGGGGCAGAGTGTAGCACTGGAATGGGAGCTAAGAGATCACTGTGCTCGTCATTATTCCGGAAAATAAATAATGCGAGCCATCTGCCTTCAATTTACATCAAGTGGTCAACATTCTTCTATGACATATGTTAACGTCACTTGTGTCACAAGGTTAGTGCCCCTATCTCTGGCACAGAAAGTCTAGCTTCAAGTCCCACCTCTTCTGGAATTGCATTTTAAATGTTTGAGCAGGTTGATTTAAAAAGATTTTTTCACATCTTATGGTGCAGTGGTAATGTCCTTATCTAGAAGGTCTGGGTTCAAGGGCCACCTCAGAATGTATTACCATGGAGATGTATCGTTACATAACCATACAGGTTGATTTAATATTTTTTCACGTAATCCAATCAGCTTTGCACTCTTGAAGGAATCATTTGGATTGTATTGTGCCCACTGATTGTCACCTTGTGATCTCCGAGCTCAATAATACTCAATGTAGTAAGGCACTTGCCATCAGGAGCTCAACTTCACAATTGGCCAAGGCAGAGAGTCTGATAGATTTGAAGCCTCTGTGCTGCAGCTGCCTTATCTCAGCAAACAACACTACGGCTGCCATGACTTTACTATTGAGATGGACTGGGGATGAGTGGAGCATTTATGGGGGTGACAGTTGTTTTCTGACAGCTGCCTTATGTTAGGGGAAAACGGAAAAGTTGTTGGGCAATTTTGCATGAGTAAAGGATAAAATTCATTATCCATATTTTTATAGCACAACGCTGGGCTCTGAGGGCATAACCTGCATAGCAAAGGAAGTCAAGGCTTGGGCAGCATGGTGGCACAGTGGTTAGCACTGCTGCCTCACAGCACCAGAGACCCTGGTTCCCTTCCCGCCTCAGGCAACTGTCTGTGTGGAGTTTGCACGTTCTCCCTATATCTGCGTGGGTTTCCTCTGGGTGCTCCAGTTTCCTCCCACAATCCAAAAATGTGCAGGTCAGGTGAATTGGCCATGCTGAACTGCCCGTAGTGTTAGGCGAACGGGTAAATGTAGGGGAATGGGTCTGGGTGGGCTGCTCTTCGGAGGGTCGGTATGGACTTGTTGGGCCGAAGGGCCTGTTTCCAACCTGTAAGTAATCTAATCATACCTTGACCTACCTGGCTGAGGCTAATGCAACTGTTCTCCTGGAGGAGCAAATTACAGCAAATGCTGGAATCTGTCCTGAAAACAGCAAATGCTGGAAATCACATTGGTTCAAGCAGTATCCGTGGAGAGAGAGCAAGCTAATGTTTTGAGTGTAGGTGACTCTCCATCAGAGCTAATGTGAATGTGGAGGGGGGGAAGAATTTCTGCTATCGAGTTCGGGGCGAAAGTGTGCTGATAGTGCAGACTAAGTGATCGGAATGTGGGAATGACAGAACAATGGCGTGTCTTACTGCTGGATTGGAAAGGACAGACAGTCCCATTGGAGGGAGAGGAGAGAGGACATGGTGACTGAGAGAGTAACAAGTGAAGCTAAAAGAAAGGGAAGGAGTGGGAGTGGGTCCACAATCTGAAGGTGTTGAACTCAATATTAAGTCCAGAAGGCTGTAACATGCCCAGTCTGAAGATCAGGTAGTGTTCCTCCAGTTTGCGCTGTGATTCACTGGAACACTTCAGCATGACATGGGGCTGTGAGCAGGACGCTGTGTTAAAATGAATAACTACAGGAAGGTCAGGGTCATGCTTGGCCACTAACCGGAGGTGTTCTGCAAAGCAGTCACCCAGTCTGCATTTGATTTCTCCAATGGAGAGTAGGCCACATTAGGTGCAGCGAGTGCAATAGACCAGATTGGAGGAGGTACAGGTGAAGTGTTGCTTTACCTGGAAGAACTGTTTAGGCCCTTGGATGGTGAGCAAGGAGGAGGTGGAGGGGCAGATGTTGCACCCTCTGTGGTCAGATGGGGAGGTGCTGTGGGAATGGGGATGGATTTGGTGGTCATCAAGGAATGGACTAGGGCATCCCAGAGTGAACGGTCTCTGTGAAATGCAAACAGGAAGAGTGAGGGGAAGATGTCTTTGGTGGTGGTGTTCTGCTGGAGTTGTCTGAAGTGGCAGAGAGTGATCCTTTGAATGTGGAGCCTGGAGAAGTGAAAAGTGATGATAAGAGAGAGGCGATCATGCTGTTGTGAGTGGGAGGAAGGGGTAAGGGCAGAAGCACCTAGGTCAGATGCAGTTAAGGGCCCTGTCAACCAGAGAGGGCAGGAAACCATGGTTATGGAAGAAGGAAGCCATGTCAGCAGCGCTGTTTTGGATGGTGGTACCATCTGAACAGCAAAGACATAAGGCCAAGGAACTGGGAGAATGGGATGGTGTCCTTGCAGGGTTTGGGCTGCGATGAGCTTTAGTGAAGGTAACTATGGGAGTCAGTGGTTTTATAGTGGACGGCAGTGTACAGTTTATTCCCTGAAATGGAATTGGAGAGGTCAAGAAAAGGAAGAGAAGTGTCAGAGATGGACCACGTGAAATTTATAGAGGGGTGGAAATTGGAGACAAAATGAATACATTTTTCAAGGTCTTGGTAGTAAGGGCGGTTTGATGAAGTGAGAGACAGAATGAAATTGAGAGAGAAGGTTGTGCTGGCTCAGGGTGTAAAGCAGCCATGAATAGCTGACCTTAGCCTCAAGAGGGAGAAGGGACCGGGCATCATCCACCAAGAGGTGCAGAGCTCTGGTGCATATCAATACCTATAGACTTCACTGGAGCCATCTGCAACTAACTAAAAACCAATGCTGAAAGATATTAAGGATGTCCTAGTCAATGTGTCACATTTAGTGCTGGACAAGGACTTGCACTGACAGTCTGGACAGCAAGCTCATCCCAGTAGTCTCAAGGATTTATTTGCTTGTGACTCATTTGATACAGAAGCTATGGGAACTCTGTGGCACCTCACAGGCTTTCACTTACAAGTGCCTACAGAATGTAATTGATACAATGTTTGTAGGAGCCCACCCCTTCATTTCATTCCCCCTTGATGTGGTCAGTCAAACAGTGAAGACATCAGAATCCCCGACTATCACTCCCATCCCACAGAGGTAGTCATGAATTGGAGGTGCCTGTGTTGGACTAGGGTGGAAAAAGTTAAAAATCAAACAACACTAGGTTATAGTCCAACAAGTTTATTTGGAAGCACTAGCTTTTGAAGCTTTGCTTCATCAGGTGGTTGTGGAGCAGAATCATAAGACCCAACTTGACAGCAACAGGATTGCAGTGTCATGGAATGTAACATTAAATAAATTTAGCTTAAGTCTTTCATCTTTTAGAATGACTATTTTAGTTCTGGTTTCTTTATATGTAAACTTTTTTTTAAGTAACATTCTCAAGGTAGCTTTTAACAATAGGTGTCATCTCAACCCAGATAATGTGTTGAAGATGTGAAGTTAGTTTAGGTCAGACTGATTCTATTTCTAAAATGGGATTTACAGAATCTTACATGGATTTACGCAGTTTTTGAGCAAAATAAAATGCAATTCTGCAAGTACAAATTCACCCCACAAACTTATGTATGTGCGTGTGTGCATGCGCACACGTAGAGCAGACTGAGTGAGTATGTGCACGTCGGTGTGTGAGGGTGTGAGTGTGTTTGTGTATGTGTAATTAGATATAGGTCTGTGAGAAGGTGTGTGTGTGGGGATGTATGTGTGAGCACATGAGAGAGGGTCTCCGTGAGTATGTGGGTTTGTAGGAGAGTGTGCGTGTGTGTGAGAGAATGTATAATGCAGTGGGGTCACCTGCAGTAACGTGAACCTAAGGTCCCGGTTGAGGCCATCCCCATGGGTACCAAAGTTGGCTATCAGCATCTGCTTGGCCACTTTGTATTGTTCGAGAGAAAGTGAGGGCTGCAGATGCTGGAGATCAGAGCTGAAAATGTGTTGCTGGAAAAGCGCAGCAGGTCCGGCAGCATCCAAGGAACAGGAGAATCGACGTTTCGGGCATAGGCCCTTCTTCAGGATTCCTGAAAAAGGGTTTATGCCCGAAACGTCGATTCTCCTGTTCCTTGGATGCTGCCTGACCTGCTGCGCTTTTCCAGCAACACATTTTCACCACTTTGTATTGTTGTCTGTCCCAAAGTCCGCCTTGGAGGATGGTCACCCGAAGGTCCGAGGCCAAATGTCCCAAACTGCTGAAGTATTCCTTGACTAGGATGTACACTTCTGGCTGGTGATTGTTGTGTGGTGTCCATTCATCCATTACCATAGCTTCTGCTTGGTCTAACCAATGTACCATGCCTCAGGGCATCCTTGCTTGCAGCGTATGAGATGGAGAATGTCGGTCCAAATAAACCTGTTGGACTATAACCTGGTGTTGTGTGATTATTAACTTTATCCCACAGAGGCAGAGTGTTTTTGATAATACCCGCAAAGCTTTGAGAGCACACTCTCACCAACCAATAGTATTCGTTAACAAAATAAGATTTTGCTCTCTTCATGTTAAAGAAGTGATTTGTTGCCACAGCGGCAACATTTTGTTGCTCTGCATTAAATATTCAGAGAAATCCCTGATTTGGCTGAAGGCTCATACATGGATGTTGCTGAAGGACAAAGAATACCCTTTGCAAACCTTGCTCATTTCACCCCTAAGAAAATCCTCAAATTGACACAGGGCAGATGCAGGACTCCCTTTAACCACACGGCATCAACATTGATTTTACTGGTTTCCACATCTCCCCAATCTCACCTCATCTCAGATCCAACCCTCCAACACGGCACCACCCTCTTGACATGTCCTAGCTGTCCATCTTCCTTCCCACCTATCCGTTCTACCCTACCCACCGACCTATCACAATCAACCCCCACCTGCATCCCCCTAACGCCTTCCCACCTACCTTGTCTCCAGCCCCCCACTTCCTCCTCCACATTCCTGATGAAGGGCTTTGCCCGAAGCATCAACTCTCCTGCTCCACGGATGCTGCCTGACCTGCTGTGCTTTTCCAGTGCTACACATTTTGACACAGGACAGATGCACAAAGGCAACGGTGAAACAAACCATAGATGTGCTGCAAGTAAGGTTTCAATGCTGGGACCACTCACATGAAGCCATGCAGTACGGCCCATTCAGGGTAGAAAAGTGTGGTGCTGGGAAAGCACAGCAGGTGACAGCATGCGAGGAGCAGGAGAGTTGACGTTTTGGGCATAAGACCTTCATCAGGAATCTGCAGTCCTCTCTTTCTCCTCAGGCCAGTCAGGGTACCCTGCATCATTGTATTGTGCGGTGCTGTCTGTAATTTTAATTGAATAAGCGTTGATTTGACTTGATTTATTGTCCTGTGTTATTACAAATAGAGTGAAAAGTGTCGTTTAGTATCGCCACTTTCCGGCAACATCTGAAAATGCAGAAAATAAACCAAAATACGGAATATAAAGCCAGAAAAATAAAGCAATAAAGTTCATCTTATAGACTTACCTCAATAAAATGAGGTGGTCTTTGGAACAGCTCCCGCTTCTAGTGCAGAGACAAAACAAAACCTGCAGATGCTGGAATCCAAGGTAGACGAGTAGGAAGCTGGAAGAACACAGCAAGCCAGGCAGCATCAGGAGGGAGTTAAAAATCACACAAATCTAGGTTATAGTCCAACAGGTTTATTTGGAAGCACAAGCTTTGGGAGCGCTGCTCCTCCATCAGAGGTTGTTCAGTATAAGATTGTAAGACGCAGAATTTATAGCAAAAGTTTACAGTGTGACACAACTGAAATTATACATTGAAAAATACCTGGATTGTTTGTTAAGATTAGATTAGATTAGATTAGATTAGATTACTTACAGTGTGGAAACAGGCCCTTCGGCCCAACAAGTCCACACCGACCCGCCGAAGCGAAACCCACCCATACCCCTACATTTATCCCCTACCTAACACTATGGGCAATTTAACATGGCCAATTCACCTGACCTGCACATTTTTGGACTGTGGGAGGAAACCGGAGCACCCGGAGGAAACCCACGCAGACACGGGGAGAACGTGCAAACTCCACACAGTCAGTCGCCTGAGGTGGGAAATGAACCCGGGTCTCTGGCGCTGTGAAGCAGCAGTGCTAACCACTGTGCCACCGTGCCGCCCACTCATCTTTTAGAATGACCATGTTGGTTTCAGTTTTTTCATATGTAAATCCCAGAATGTTTTTTAAAGTTCAGCTCAGCCATGGGCCTGGATCTGGGCTCCTGCACTTCGGTGTCTCGAGTCTCTGCTGCTAAACTGACGCCATTTCTGCAGCCACGTTTCACCGCACCACTGTCGCCGCTGGAAGAAAGAGTCACCACTCTCTGGTGGTGGTTAATGTGCTGGTTAAGGAGGAAATAAAGGTGAGATAGGAATCCTCTGAGGAGGAAGGTGACACTGAGCATCTTGTTATGTTCCATGTGGATTGTCAATGAGAGGAAAACCGGGTACTGGTTCAGCAAGCCTGAGAGGACACAAGCAACCAAATAGAAAGGCCATTCCTAGATTACAGAAATGACTACTTCAGTACCCACAACTTCCAGGTAACTGGGATGTCCATGTTGAGGCTGTCAGTGAGCTGAGATATTCACTGAAGCTTGCCAATCAGCTCAGTATACTCGGTGGTGAGTTAGTCAATACTGACCATGCTCACTCCCACACTTAGTCTCAAAAAAGTGTTAATCAGGTCTTAAGCTTCCCAACTTAGCAAACCTGTCTCCATATAAATGATTCCCACACGCATTAGATTAGTTCCTAGGAGGTGAATGGGGATGGTTTAGTCATGCCTGTTTACCAAAGCAGTTTGGAGCTGGCCTCTGGATTTGCAAGTGTCCAAGCAAGCTCGTTCGCAGACCCACCTTGGAATTCTGGGACTTCAGCCCAGAATTGTAGTAAAGGCTCTCAGGCCTTATAACCCTCGCATTCCTTACTCTCACCCACTCCTGGTAACCTTTCAAGGTCCCTTTGATCTCTCCATACTTTCTCATACAACTGTAACCCCTGTACCCTCCATAACTCATTGACCCCTTGAATCTCCAATTCCCTCAATCCATCCATACCCCTTGTACCTCTCATCACTCTTTCATGCTCCTTCAGATCCTCATTCTCGATGCACCCCCTCTTACTATCTCTCCTATCACCTCTGCAGTATGTATTAGAGCCAATATACCAGTTTAATTATAACAGGAGACTTGCAACAAATCATTCATGGAATGTGAACTATGCTGGCTAGGCCAGTAGTTATAGCCAATCCAAAGGTCAGTAGGCAATGGTGAGCTACCTCCTTGAACTGCTGCAGTACAGTGCAGATATACTTACAGCGCAGTGAGGAAAAAAATTCCAGAATGTTGATCCAGCAATTCATCATTTATATAAATGATTTGGATGTGAACATAGGAGATATAGTTAATAAGTTTCCAGGTGATGCCAAAATTGGAGGTGGGGTGGACAGTGAAGAAGGTTACCTCAGAGCACAAAGGGATCCAGATCAGATGGGCCATTGGGCTGAGGAGTGGCAGGTGGAGTTTAATTTAGATAAATGAGAGGTGCTGCATTTTGGAAAAGCAAGAGGCTGAATAGGTTGGGACATTTTCCCTGGAACATCGGAGGCTGAGGAGTGACCAAGAGGTTTATAAAATCATGAGGGGCATGGATAACATAAATGGATAAAGTCTTTTCCCTGGTGTTGGGGAGGCCAGAACTAGAGGGCATAGGTTTAGGGTGAGAGGGGAAAGATATAAAAGGGTCCTAAGGGGCAACGTTTTCATGCAGAGGGTGGTACGTGTACGGAATGAACTGCCAGACGAAGTGGTGGAGGCTGGTACAATCACAGCATTTAAAAAGGCATCTGGATGGGTAGATGAACAGGAAGGGTTTAGAAGGATATGGACCAAATGCTGGCAAATGGGACTAGATTAGGTTAGAATATCTGGTTGGCATGGGCGAGTTGGACAAAGGGTTTGTTTCCGTGGTCTACATCTCAATGACTTGATGACTCTATAATAGTTCTGAGGAAGGACCCAAAATGTTAACTTTTGCTGCCAGACCTGCTGAGCTTTTCTAGCAACTTCTGTTTTTGTTTCTGACTTTCAGTATCTGCAGTTCTTTCAGGGGTTTTTTTTGTCCCACCTGCCTGCACTTAGCCAATATCCCTCCAAACTTTCCTATTCATGAACTTGTCCACATTGTCTTTTAAACATTGTAACTGTACCCACATCCACCACTTTTGTTAGCTGTTCATTCCACACAGGAACTACTCGCTGTGTAAAAATGTTGCCCCTTATGTATTTTTGAATCTTCCTTCTCTCACCTTAAAAAAATGTCCCCTAGTTTTGAACTGTCCCGCCCTAGGGAAAAGACTCTTGTCATTCACCTTACCTGTACTCCTCATGATTTTATAAACTTCAATAAGGTCACCTCTCAACCTCCTCTGCTCCAATGAAAAAACTCCCAACCTTTCCAATTCTTTCTTTATCTCACACCCTCCATCCCTTGCAACATCCTGATAAACTTTTCTGAACCCACTTCAATTTAATAACATCCTTCCTATAACTGGGCGACCAGAATTGCACGCTGTATCCCAGAGGAGGCCTCACCAATGTACAACCTCAACATGATGTCCCAACTGCTTTACTCAAATATCTGAGCAATGAATGTGGATCAGTGGTGCTGGAAGAGCACAGCAATTCAGGCAGCATCCGAGGACAGGCAAAATCGACGTTTCGGGCAAAAGCCCTTCATCAGGAATATTTTGCCTGTCCTCGGATGCTGCCTGAATTGCTGTGCTCTTCCAGCACCACTGATCCAGAATCTGGTTTCCAGCATCTGCAGTCATTGTTTTTACCTATCTGAGCAATGAAGACAAGCGTGCCAAACACCTTCTTAACCACCCTGTCTACTGTGATGCAAATATCAAAGAATTATTTACCTGGATCCCTTGGTCTTTCTGTTCTACGACACTACCTAGAGCCCTCCTGTTAATTGTATAAATCCTACCCTTGTTTGTTCAACCCAAATGCAATACCTCACATTTATCCAAATTAAACTCAATCTGCCACTCCTCATTGACCCAAATGATCAAAATATCTTTGTAATCTTAGATGACTTTCTTCAGTGACTACTATACCATCAATCATGGTGTCATGTGCAAAGTTGCTAACCATGTCTCCTATGCTCTTATCCAAATTATTTATATAAATGACAAACAAAACTGGACCTAATACTTATCCCTGAGAAACATTGCTGGTTACAGGCCTTGAGTCCATAAAAACAACTCACCATTACCGCCCTCTGTCTCCAATCATACAGCCACATTTTGTATCCAATTATCAAGCTCACCCAGTGGTAATCCCCAAGATTTTGATAGTAGGGGCCTCAGTGATTTTGTTTTTATTTGTTTATGGATCGTGGATGTCACTGGCCAGGCCAGCATTTTTCACCCAATGCCAATTGCCCTTGAGAAGGTGATGGTAAGCTTCCTTCTTGAAATACTGCAGTCCATTTTGTCTAAGAACACCCATAATGCCATGAGGATGAAAATGCTCCAATTTTGACCCATCAACAATGAAGGAATGGTAATATATTTCCAAGATATATTTTATTTTATAGTATTAGCTACCTTACCCTCATATTTCATCTTCTACCACCCTCCTCCACTCCCACCTTTTGCTTTTTTAGTGATCCTCTGCTGGCTTTGAAAGGTTTCCCAATCCTTTGATTTCCCACTAATCATCAGCACATTGGAAGCTTTTTTTTTGCTTTCATTCTGTCCCTCATGTCCCTTGTCAGCCACAGTTGCCTCATGGTTGCCTTAATATGTTCCTTCTTCCTCAGGATGAAATTCTGCTGTGCCTCCCAAATTACCCCCAGAAACCCCTGCCATCGCATCTCCACCATTTTCTCTGCTAGGCTCTCCAACCAATCAAGTCTGGCCAGCTCCTCCCTCATGTCTTTGTAATTACCTTTACTCAATTTTAATACAACTTCTCCTTCTCAAACTGCAGGGTGAATTCTATCACATTATGGTCACTGCCCTCTAGGGATTCCTTTACCTGAAGCTCCCTAATCAAGTCTGCCTCACCAGTTCCAAAACTGCTTGTTCCCTATTGGGCTCTACCACAAGCTGCTCCAAAAAAACCCCCATCTCGTACACATTCTGTCCTTGTTGGCAGTAGTCATGGGTCTGGAAGATACTATCTAAGAGCCTTGGTGAAATTCTACAATGCACCTTGCAGCTGGTACACACTGTGCTAATGATCATCGGTGGTGGAGAGAGTGAGTATTTGTGGATATGGTGCTTTGTTTGGAGGTTGTCAAGCTTCTTGAGTGTTGTTGCAGCTGCATCCATCCAGACAAGTCAAGAATATTTCATCACACTCCTGGCTTGTACATTGTCACTGGTGGACAGGTTTTGGGGAGTGAGGAGTTGAGATACCCACTGTAGGATTCCTTGTCTCTGACCTGCTCTTGAAGCCACTATATTTATATGGCTAGTCCATTATGTTTCTGGTCAACAGTAATCCCAAAGATGTTGATAGTGGGGGATTCAGTGATGGTAATGCCATTAAATGATGAGGGGTGATGGACAGATTCTCTCTTGTTGGAGATAGTGATTGCCTTGCTTTTGTGTCGTGCCAATGCTACTTGCCATCCGTCAGCCCAATGCTGTATATTATCTGGGGAAAGGTAAAGGCACCATCTTCCCACTCTCTATTTTGAGTGAGATGACTGGTGGTAAGTCTAACCTAGGGGCCACCACACCTCAAGTGAGGTTGAGAAGGCAGCACCTTCATGTTGACCTCAGCAAATGCAGGAATTGTACCTATGCTGTAAGCATCATTCTACATTACAAACCAGCTATCCAGCTTTTGCTCAGTGAATGCTTCCATTAAAACCAGAAATTGATGAGCTGCAGGCAGTTAAGAGCCTGGATTTCAAGTTTTAGTACTCAGTCTCCCCTCTAACCTAAACCTTACCAAGTATTGGAGTGAACTTACCCGCATTGTGTCTCAAATGAGATATTAATAGCTTCTGAGGCAGAAATGATAACTGTTGTGACAGTATTGTGAGTTCCTTTGATATCCTAGCCAAAATTCCATTCTTAACCAAAAAAAGTTATTGTTTAAAAGTCAGATTAACTGTTCAGTGATCTCATTTGAAACTTGGAATGCAAGTGACTAGTTATCTGACAAAATAAATGTTGATAGTAATATGGAGGGAATGAGAGTGGAATTAAATTTAGTGTCTCATTTGGAGAGATGCTAGCACAGAACTGATGGAGCAAAAGGTCTGATTATGTGTTGCTTTAGCATAGTATTGTGTGTGGTGGATGAACAACTGAATGCATTGGGTCTTATGTTTGCTTCCACAACAATAGCAACTGCACTTCAAGCTGGAATCCTTGGCTTCTGAACTATTTCAGAATTTGATAACGTACTTTAAATAGAACATGCTATTACAGACATTTCAACACTGATATCATAACATTTATTTAGAAGCAGTTACTTTCCTATTTAGTGCCATGGCATAGAGGATTGGGTGACAGTTCCTCGAGGCATGGGATTAGTCCCTTCCATTTTCATCTAAACAATCCTTTAGTCTTTCCCACATTATTTTCCAAGGTGACCCTATTTTAACATATGGAAAATAATGTAATCCAGACACGAACAAACACAAAACAGCACAGTGATAGTGGTGCCTTAAATGACGGGACAGTCACTGGTTCATTTAGTTTTTATTAACTTGTGGGATGTGCCTGGGTCATCATCTATTGCTCATCTCTAGTTGTCATTGTGGAGGTGATGGTGAGCCATCTTCTTGAACTACTGCAATCCACATGCTGTGGGTATACTCACAATGCTGTCAGGGCAGGAATTCCTAGATTTTGACCCCAATAAAGAAATGATGACATATTGCCAAATCAGGATGGTGAATGGCTTGGAGGGGAAGTTTCAAGTGGCTGTGCTTCTATGTATCGGTTGCCTTTATTTGTCATGATGTGGAGGTGCTGGTGTTGGACTGGGATGGACAAAATTAAAAATCTTTGTTTCTGTGTGTGCTGTTGGATGGTGCTGCCCAAGGATCTTTGGTAAATTTCTGCAGTGCATCTTGTAGATGGTATACACTACTGCTAATGAGCGCTGGTGGTAGGAGGAGTGAATGTTTGTGGGAGTGGTGTTTAGATCAGAGTGGTGCTGAAAAAGCACAGCAGATCAGGCAGCTTCCGAGGAGCAGGAAAATCGACGTTTCAGGCAAAAGCCCTTAATTAGGAATAGAAGCAGGGATGGGGGGTGGTGGTGGGGAGACGGTAGCAAAGTGTACAATAGGTGAATGGGGGTGGGGATGAAGGTGATAGGTCAGGGGGAGGGTGGAGTGGATAATTGGGAAGGGAGATTGGCAGGTAGGACAGGTCATGTGGACAGTGCTCAACTGGAAGGTTGGAACTGGGAAGGGGAAATGAGGAAACTGGTGAAGTCCACATTGAAGCCCTGGGGTTGAAGTGTTCCATGGTGGAAGATGAGGCTTTCTTCCTCCAGGCGTCAGGTGGTGAGGGAGCAGCAGTGGAGGAGACCCAGGACTTGCATGTCCTTGGCAGAGTGGGAGGGAGAGTTGAAATGTTGGGCCACGGAGCGGTGGGGTTGATTGGTGCAGGTGTCTTGGACATGTTCCCTAAAGCGTTCTGCTAGGAGGCATCCAGTCTCCCCAATGTAGAGGAGACTGCATCGAGAGCAATGGATACAATAAATGATATTGGTGGATGTGCAGGTGAAACTTTGATGGATGTGGAAGGCTCCTTTAGGGCCTTGGATGGAGGTGAGAGAGGAGGTGTGGGCACAGGTTTTGCAATTCCTGCGGTGACAGGGGAAGGTGCCAGGACAGGAGGGTGGGTTGTAGGGGGGTGTGGACCTGACCAAGTAGTCATGAAGTGAACAGTCTTTGTGGAAAGCGGAAAGGGGTGGGGAGGGAAATATATCCCTGGTGGTGGGATCCATTTGGAGGTGGCGGAAATGTGGCAGATGATACGGTTTATGTGAAGGTTGGTAGGGTGGAAGGTGAGGTCCGGGGGGTTCTGTCCTTGTTATGGTTGGAGGGGTGGGGTCTGGGCGGAGGTGCGGAATGTGGATGAGATGCGTTGGAGGGCATCTTCAAGCACGTGGGAAGGGAAATTGCAATCCCTAAAGAAGGAGGCCATCTGGTGTGATCTGTGGTGGAACTGGTCCTCCTGGGAGCAGATACGGTGGAGGTGGAGGAATTGCGAATACAGGATGGCATTTTTGCAGGAGCTAGGGTGGGATGAGGTAGCTGTGGGAGTCGTGGGTTTGTAAAAAATGTCAGTGTCAAGTCAGTCGTCATTAATGAAGATGGAGAGGTCCAAGAAGAGGAGGGGGGTGTCAGAGATGGTCCAGGTGAATTTAAGGTCGGGGCGGAATTTATCTCTCCACCCTGGAGGCTCCCTGCTTCTATTCCTGACGAAGGGCTTTTGCCCGAGATGTTGATTTTCCTGCTCCTCGGATGCTGCCTGACCTGCTGTGCTTTTCCAGCACCACTCTGATCTAAACATAGGTGTTTTATTGACCCTATAGAGGTTTGGGAAGTTTGGAAAAAAATATGATGTAAATATACGTCTTGTGAAAAGCCATGGAATATGAAGCACTTCACACCATAAAGTAGACTCCTTCCTCACCCAAGGGAATTTCTCACCAGTATTCTGGCCTGTGACAAGATTACTGTCGGCACAACTAAAATCTAGCACAACATTTCAGGTCTGTGGCTTGTTAATCAAATATTAATGTGGTGATATTTATTTATGTTTGTTTGCATTTAGTCACCTTAACGAGTTGCTATTTACATAAAGTGCTTTATAGTCAACTGTAACACTGAGTTTAGATCTAATTCACCACTCTCATTATATGTTGGATATTCAGAACCATTTACATCTTTTCTGACCATCGTTATTGCACCAATATCTCTGTTGTCATTTATCACTCCTGCCCTCCACTCCATCAAAGACCCCTCCAGTTTATTCCTTCTCTGACTCAGTATTACGCCCTCCTCCACTCCCATGTCCACTGCGGCCTTTTCCTTTGGCTCTGTATCGGCTCAAAATATGTTGAAGGTCATCCCAGTCTGACAGAAGCTCATGAACTCAAAGCCTTTACTCTGATTGTCTCTCCACGATTGCTACCTGATGTGTTGAGTGTTTCCAGTATATATGTTTTCATCCCAAAATGCAGCATCTGGAGTGTTTTGATTTTTGGTCAGAGTTGATGTATCAATGTGTTGAAGAAAACTCTCAGACTAGGACCTTGCGAACTGATTAGTTTATTACACGACATGTCATGGGGAATTCACTGTCGTAACAGTGTTATTTCAAAGTACATCAGGATATGACAGGATTATATAGAGAAAACAGCTAGGAGCTGACCGTTAATTACACAGTTTTGCATGCTTAAAAGTTGGTACTAAATTAGAGGTTAGTCATTAAGTTCAAAACTAAAGCACTATTATGCATTCCACGAGTGGACAGATCAAGTGGTATCTGCTCTAGTTACACAGATTGCTAATACTAAGCAGAGATATTCCCTAATTGGCTGAATGACCGTGAAGAGACAATAACTAGAGGAGGAAGGGGGACTAATTGGAAAGTCTATGTCAACTTGTCTGGTTCTACAGCCTGCGCTGATCATTCAGCAAAGGGAGGAGACACTATCTTGAGAAGGAAGATAAGGACAACCTTTCACATTACCTCACAGTAAGGAATGCATAGCCAGTAAGTTCTGGCTGGGGACACAAAATGGAACTCTCAGCCGAATCAGGAAAATGGCTTCCAGGCAAATAATGTTAACTTTTCCCCAACACAATGAATCATCACCCTTTTGTGCTGTAGTACAAATCGTTGCGATTGTAATTTGGCATTCTTGCATTTATCTGGATGATCTGCTTTAGCAGTATATTCTGATTTTGCTATTTGCTTGTCTCCTGTCTCCGGTGTCCCATATTGAGATAAAATTAGTAAGGGAAGAGCAACAGTTTCTTCCAAGATATATAAACAATTTCAAATGTTAACGTTAACATCTTTGAAATGAGCACTTTCCCAAATGGCCAGTGGCTTTTGATCTATGTGAATGGCTGCCCAATTCAGATGAATATATTTTAAATAGCACAAACTGTATTTGTGTTTCTTCACACCAGCCAATGTCCTGCTGTATCTGCACATTACCCTCTATTTCGTCCACATCTTCTAACGATGTCAAAGCCAAAAACAGCCCATTCCATCCAATTATGCTGATGCTGCATGTATCACTGACCTGTCTCTCCAGTCACACAAGATAGTGGTATAGTGGACAGTGAAGAAGGTGGTCTAAGGGTATAACAGGATTTTGATCAACTGGGCCAGTGGGTTGAGGGATAGCAGATGGAGTTTAATTTAGATAAATGTGAAATGTTGCATTTTGGTCAGACAAGCCAGGGCAGGACTTACATAGTTAATGGTAGGGCCTTGGGGAATGTTGTTGAACAGAGGGACCTAGGGGTGCAGGTACATAGTTCCTTGAAAGTGTAACTCAACAGGTAGACAGGATGGTGAAGAAGGTGTTTGGCACACTTGCCTTCATTAGTCAGAGCACTGAGTGCAGGAGTTTGGACATCATGTTACGGCTGTACAACATATTGTCGAAAACTGTGGTGCTGGAAAAGCACAGCAGATCAGGCAGTACCCGAGGAGCAGGACAGTCGACATTCTAGACACTAAACCTTCATCAGGAATGTGGAGTGAGAAGGCGAATGAGGGGTGGGAAGGGGCTGGGGGGTGAGGTAGCTGGTAAAGCGATAGGTAGGTGCAGGTGGGAGGCAATAGTGATAGGTCAGTGGGGAGGATGGAGTGGATAGGTGGGAAGGAAGATGGACAGGTAGGACAGGTCAAGAGGGTGGTGTCGAGTTGGAAGGTTGGATCTGGGACAAGGTTGGAGGAGGGGAGATTTGGAAACTGGTGAAGTCGATGTTGATCACATGTGGTTGAAAGGTCCCAAGTCGGAAGATGATCGTTCTTCCTCCAGTTGTTGGGTGACCTGGATTTGGCGGTGGAGGAAGCCCATGACTTGCATGACCTTGGGGGAGTTGAAGTGGTATACCATAGGACAGTTGGGTTGATTGGTGCATGTGTCCCAGAGATGAAACGCTCCGTGAGTTGGCATCTTGCCTACCGAATGTAGAGGAGAGCACATCGAGAGCAATGGACACAGTGGATGTGCAGGAAAATCTCTGCTGGGATGTGGGAGGATCCTTTGGGACCTTAGCTAGTTTTACACCTCTTACAGTGGCAAGGGAAGGTGCCCGGAGTGGGGGGGAGCACAGACTTAACAAGGGAGTTGCAGAGGGAATGGTTTCTTTGGAATGCAGATAAGGGTGAGGTGGGGAAGGAAAAATATATCTCTGGTGGCAGGGTCTGATTGTGGGTGGTGGAAATGGTAGAGGATAGTATGCTATATCTGGAGATTAATGGGGTGGATGCACCCTCTTCCCTCCAAAAGATCTCAACGTCCTCCTCCCTGTACAAGATATAGGTACAGTTACATTTTGCATGTTGCACACAATTCTGTTCACCCTGCTTTGGGAAGGATATTATTAAACTGGGAAGGGTGCAAAAAGATTGTAAGGATATTCCAAAACTGGAAGGTTTGAGTTATAAGGAGAGGTTCGATAGGGTTGGATGTTTTTCTCAAGAGCATAGGAGGCTAAGGGATGTCATGGAATCATACAACACGGAAACAGACCCTTCAGTCCAACCAGTCCGTGCTGAGCATAATCTCAAATTCAAGTGGTCTCGCTTGCCTGCTCCTGGCTCATATCCCTCCAAACCTTTTCTATTCATGTAACTATCCAAATGTCTTTTAATCTTGGAATTGTACCCACATCTACCACTTTCTCAGGAAGTTTATTCCGCACACGAGCCACACTCTTTGTAAAATAATTTGCTTGAATGATAGAATCCCTACAGTGTGGAAGCAAGCCCTTTGGCCCAACAAGTCCACACCAACCCTCCGAAGAGTAACCCACCCAGGCCCATTCCCCTATCCTATTCCTCTACATTTTCCCTGACTAATGCACCCAACCTACACATCCCTGAACACTATGGACAATTTAGCATGGCCAATTCACCTAACCTGCACATCTTTGGACCGTGGGGGGGAAACCCACACAGACACTAGGAGAATGTGCAAACTCCACCCAAAACTGAAGTCGAACCTAGGTCCCTGGCACTGTGAGGCAGCAGTGCTAATCACTGAGCCACCGTGCTGCTTTTTAAAATCTCTCTCCCCTCATCTTAAAAATGTGACCCCTACTCTTGACAACCCCCATCCTAGGGAAAAGACAACTACCCTTCATTATTTTATAAACTTCCGTCAGATCATCTCTCAACCTCCTACACTCTAGTGAAAAAGATTCCCAGCCTGTCCAGTCTTTCTTTATAACTCAAACCTTCCATACCCGGCAACATCCTGGTAAACTTCATCTGAACATTCTCCAGCTTAATAATATTCTCCTTATAACTTAGTGACCAGAACCGGACACAGAATTCCAGAAGAGGCCTCAACAGTATCCTGTACACCCTCAATATGCCGTTCCAAGTCCCATACTCAAAGGACTGAGCAATGAAGGCAAACATACCAAATGTCTTTTTAGCCAACGTGTCTATATGTGATGGAAATTTCAAAGATTTATGTACTTGGAGCCCTAGATCCCTCTGTTCTACAACATTACATAGGCCCTACCATTAATTGTATAAGCCCTATCCTTGTTTGCTGTACCAAAATGTAGTACTTCAATTTATCCAAATTGAACTCCATCTGCCATTTTTCAGCCCATTGACCCATTTGATCAAAATCCCTTTATAATCTTAGAAAACGAAGATGTTATAGATAGGGTGAATAGCAACGGTCTTTTCCCCAGGGTAAGGGAGTCCAAAAGTAGAGGGCATAGGTTTTAGTTGAGAGGGGAAAGAATTAAAAAGGGATCTAAAGGATGAAGAGAGTGGCATGTGTACGGAACGAACAGCCAGAGGAATTGGAAGAGGTGTGTACCCTTAAAACATGTAAGTTTTGGACAGTTACATGGATAGGAAAGGTTTAGAGGGATATGGACCAAATGCAGTCAAACAGGACTTGTCTAGTTTAGGAAACCTGGTCAGCATGGACAAATTGGACTGAAGGGTCTGTTTCTGTGTTGCATGACTCTGACTCTATAAAGCTTCCAGCCAACACCGGAAAAATCTCTGGAAATACCTTTTCAGCCATTGCAGACAATGCACAATAATATGATCACTGATAATGTGAATTATTGTTAACTTTCACTTACCTTTTTTCAATTAGAGATGTCCTCAACTTTGAGGAACTCATCTAGTTTCATTTCAAAGGACTGTCTGCTATTTCAGTGTAGGCGTTAATCTATTTATTCCAAATGGGGTATAAGTAATGGATAGAAGACCATTTGCACATTAAAAGCACCAATAACAGTTAGCGGGCATTTCTAGGTCACTCTGTGATGCGCCCAAATACATTTGTACACCTGTACCTGCACGTGTTAGTGTTGCATGTTCAGTTAAAATAAATTCCAACAATTTAAAGGGCTACAAAAATAAAACACAAATTAGTTTAATTCTGTTAAAAAATGACTTTTGTTTGCAGACTTTAAGGATGTTCTGTTCCTTAGCTATATATTAATACATAAAAGTTGACATTGTACTTTCTTTGGGAAACCTTTGACTTTATTTCAGTAATCATGAGTACAAAATATTCAAACAAAGAACAGGAATTTGACTTTGACGAAGGGAATCTGATGTGGAACTACTTTTGGGGGTTGATGCTGCATTAGTAGGAGATCTCATCACTGCCAGTTAATGTAGCCAGCTTCAGCTGCTTGTTGACTGGAGAGTAGGGTGACAGGCAATTAGCAATGGCGGGTGTGGGATGGAGGAGGGAGTTGTAAAGCATTATGGGCCTGATTTATGTGCAAGGTGCAACCAATACTGCAGTGGCCATTTCGATCTCCCATGGAAACCCACAAGCTCATCTGAAGAAGAGAGAGAAGAATAAGCAGGCTGTGCAGTCCTTCTCCCTCCTTCTTGAATGCACTGTCTGAGGTGCTACCAGGGGCTGTGGGCAATAAATGCTGACCCAGTCAGTGACCCCCCACTTTCCATGGATAAATGAGAATTTTTAAAAATCCAGCTAGTGGCTTGGCTCTTGTGATGTAGTAATTAGATGAGATTAGATTCCCTACAATGTGGAAACAGGCCCTTCGGCCCAAAAAGTCCACACTCACCCTCCAGTGTTTCCCAGATGATGGCCCTGATGAAGGGCTTTTGCTCGAAACGTCAACTTTCCTGCTCCTCCATTACTGCCTGGCCTGCTGTGCTTTTCCAGCAACCCACATAAGAGAATGACACCCAACCAAAAAAAAGCAAGCCAATTTTTAAAATTTATTATTTAACCTGTTTTTTGACTCAACCTGTTCTAGATGTTATTATACACCTCCGGAGAAGGTGGGACTTGAATCCGGCCCTCCTGGTCCAAGGATAGGGATGGTGGCTCAGTGGTTAACACTGCTGCCTCACAGCACCAGGGTCCCAGGCTTGACTCCAGCCTCAGGTGACTGGAATTTGCACATTCTCCCCGTCTCTGCGTGGGTTTCCTCCGGGTGCTCCGTTTCCTCACACAGTCCAAAGATGTGCAGGTCGGGTGAACTGGACATGCTAAATTGCCCATATTAGGTGCATTAGTCAGAGGGAAATGGGTCTGGGTGGGTTACTTTTCGGAGGGTCGGTGTGGACTTGTTGGGCCGAAGGGCCTGTTTCCACACTGTAGGGAATCTAATCTAATCTAATTACTACATCACAAGAGCCAAGCCACTAGCTGGATTTTAAAAAAATTCTCATTTATCCATGGAAAGTGGGGGGGTCACTGACTGGGTCAGCATTTATTGCCCACCCCTAGATGCCCTTGAGAAGGGGGTGGAGGAGGAGAAAGTGAGGTCTGCAGATGCTGGAGAGCTGTCGTCAGAGGGTGTCATGTTACACTCACCTTGTCACATTGCAGAAGGTCACAATGCACCCAGCTCCTGCAAATCCACTGTCGTTGGGTCAACGTCATGGAAATCTCTCTATAACGACATCACATTACACCAAATGGACTGTAGTGGTTCGAGAAGGCAGCTCACCACCACCTTCTCAAGTCAAAAGTGTGGTACTGGAAAAGCCAAGCAGGTCAAGTAGCATCCATAGAGCAGGAGAGTCGACGTTTTGAGCTTATGCTATTGCACACCCCAGGAACCTATGTCCGAAACATCGACTCTCTTGCTCCTCGGATGCTGCCTGACCTGCTTTGCTTTTCCAGCGCCACACTTTTGGCTTGAGAAGTTGGTGGTAAGCTGCAATCTCGAACCACTACAGTCCATTTGGTGTAACGCGATGTCGTTTGGGAGGGATTTCCATGATTTTGACTCAGCGACAGTGGATTTGCAGGAGCTGTGAGCCAAGTGCAGTGTGCAGGAACTGGGTGCAGGCTGTAAGAATTCTACTGACCTTCTGCAATGTGGCAAGGTGAGTGTAACACGACACCCTCTGATGACAGCTCTCCATCTCTGCAGCCGTAAACCAGCTGAGCAGCCTCGGGTGGGCGGGGGCTGGTGTGGGTGACCCTCCTGAATGCAGATCCTGAGTGTTCTTGAGGACCTGACTTAAATGTTAGTTTACTTTTAAAAAAAGCCAATGACATGAGTGAGAAAGGTGAGCACTACAATTGCCTCTCTCTTTTGTCTTTGCAGGAGAAGAGAGAACAGGATTTGTAGGAGAGGGCTCATGCACCAGGAACCCCATCTTCCCACCTTCATTGTCATGGATGAGGCTGCATTGGACAAGGCTGGGGATGTGCTTCATGTCCATGTAGATGATGGGGCGAGGAAATGATGCAGTGATGTATGCCCTACCTCTGAGCCAGGAGACCTGGGTTCAAGTCCCACCTGCTCCAGAGGTGTGTAATAGCATCTCTGAACAGGTCATAGAGTCATGGAGATGTACAGCACAGAAACAGACCCTGGATCAGTGGTGCTGGAAGAGCACAGCAATTCAGGCAGCATCCGAAGACAGGCAAAATCGACGTTTCGGGCAAAAGCCCTTCATCAGGAATAAAGGCAGAGAACCTGAAGCATGGAGAGATAAGATAGAGGAGGGTGGGGGTGGGGAGAGAGTGGCATAGAGTACAATAGGTGAGTGGGGAAGGAGATGAAGGTGATAGGTCAGGGAGGAGAGGTGGAGTGGATAGGTGGAAAAGGAGCTGGGCAGGTCGGACAAGTCCGGACAGGTCAGGGGATCGAGTTGCTGGAGGTTAGAAGCTAGGATGAGGTGGGGGAAGGGGAAATGAGGAAACTGTTGAAATCCACATTGATGCCCTGGGGTTGAAGTGTTCCGAGGCGGAAGATGAGGCGTTCTTCCTCCAGGCGTCTGGTGGTGAGGGAGCGGCGGTGGAGGAGGCCCAGCACCTCCATATCCTCGGCAGAGTGGGAGGGGGAGTTGAAATGTTGAGCCACTGGGCGATTTGGTTGATTGGTGCGGGTGTCTCGGAGATGTTCCCTAAAGCGCTCTGCTAGGTGAATTTAATACACGCCGTGACATCGAACAATGCGGCACGGTGGCACAGTGGCACGCACTGCTGCCTCACAGCGCCTGAGACCCGGGTTCAATTCCCGCCTCATGTGACTGACTGTGTGGAGTTTGCACGTTCTCCCCGTGTCTGCGTGGGTTTCCTCCGGGTGCTCCGGTTTCCTCCCACAGTCCAAAAGATGTGCAGGGTCAGGTGAATTGGCCATGCTAAATTGCCCGTAGTGTTAGGTAAGGGGTAAATGTAGGGGTATGGGTGGGTTTCGCTTCGGCGGGTCGGTGTGGACTTGTTGGGCCGAAGGGCCTGTTTCTACACTGTAATGTAATCTAATCTAATTCTTCCATCGCCTCCGCCTCCGAGCTTACTTTCATAATCAGGACTCCCGCCCACCTTCCGAGGACCCCTTCGCCCACCTCCAACACACTGCATCCACCTGGACACCCCGCGCTGGCCTATTACCTGCCCTCGATCTCTTCATTTCCAACTGCCGCCGGGACATTAACCGCCTCAACCTGTCGACCCCCCTCCCCCCTCCTCCACCGCCGCTCCCTCACCACCAGACGCCTGGAGGAAGAACGCCTCATCTTCCGCCTCGGAACACTTCAACCCCAGGGCATCAATGTAGCGGAGGAAGAGGTGGGGAGTGGTGCCGGTGTAATTACGGAAGATGAACTGCTCTACGTAGCCAACAAAGAGACAGGCATAGCTGGGGCCCATACGTGTGCCCATGGCTACCCCTTTGGTCTGGAGGAAGTGGGAGGATTCAAAGGAGAAATTATTAAGGGTGAGGACCAGTTCGGCCAAACGAATGAGAGTGTCGGTGGAGGGGTACTGTTGGGAACGTCTGGAAAGGAAAAAACGGAGGGCTTGGAGGCCCTAGTCATGGCGGATGGAGGTGTAGAGGGATTGGATATCCATGGTGAAGATGAGGCGTTGGGGGCCGGGGAAACGGAAGTCTTGGAGGAGGTGGAGGGCGTGGGTGGTGTCTCGAACGTATGTGGGGAGTTCCTGGACTAGGGGGGATAGGACAGTGTCGAGGTAGGTAGAGATGAGTTCAGTGGGGCAGGAGCATGCTGAGACAATGGGTCGGCCAGGGTGGTCAGGCTTGTGGATCTTGGGAAGGAGGTAGAACCGGGCAGTGCGGGGTTCCCGGACTATGAGGTTGGAAGCTGTGGGTGGGAGATCTCCTGAGGTGATGAGGTTCTGTATGGTCTGGGAGATGATGGTTTGGTGATGGGGGGTGGGGTCATGGTCAAGGGGGCGGTAGGAAGAGGTGTCCTCGAGTTGGCGTTTGGCTTCAGCGATGTAGAGGTCAGTGCGCCAGACTACCACTGCGCCCCCTTTGTCCGCTGGCTTGATGGTGAGGTCAGGATTGGAGCAGAGGAATTCCAAGATCCCTCTGTACATCAATGCTGATCAGGGTCCTGCCATTAACTATACACGTTTCTTTAACATTTGATCTCCCAAAGTACAGCACGTCACACTTGATCAGATTAAACATTATTTGCCATTTCTCCTCCCATATTTGCAACTCCACCAATCTTTGTGTCTTCTGCAAAATTATTACATTTTCATCCAAGTCATTTGTAAATATCACAAACAGCCAAAGTCCCAGTACAGACCACTGCGGAATTTCACTCGTCATGCATCTCCATGCAGAAAAACACCTTCCACCTTCCTGGCAGCAATGCTTTCTAAGATTTCCTTTGATCTTTGACAATTAAATCACTGAAAATGCACGTCGCACAAATCATGGAACAGGTTATATAATGATTTTCACTTAACCCAAATTTAAAGTTACAATTCCAACAATCTATATATAACCTCATAATTGTAACATATGGTATAGCTATACAAAACCCGGGTTCGAGCATGACTGGAGAACTGAGAGCAAATCTGGGCACCATACCTTATGAAAAGATGTACCAGTCTTGGTGTGAGTGTAAGTTGGATTTACCAGTGTTTTAGTTGGACTTTAAGAATCCACATTTTTCTTTGTTAATTCATCGGATGAGGGCATTGGTGGCCAGGCTAGCATTTATTGCCCATCCCTAATTGCAGAGAGGGCAGTTGAGAGTCAGCCACATTGCTGTTAGTCTGGAGTCACATGTAGAGTAGATCAGGTGAGAATGGTGGATTTCCTTCTCTAAAAGAGGACATTAGCAACAATAGTGTCATGGTCATCATTTGACTCTTAATTGCAGATTTTTTATTGAATTCAAGTGCCCCTATCTGCCATGGTGGGATTTGAACTCAGGATCCCAGAATATTAGCTGGGTCTCTGCAGCACGGTGGCACAGTGGTTAGCACTGCTGCCTCACAGCGCCAGAGACCCGGGTTCAATTCCTGACTCAGGCAACTGACTGTGTGGAGTTTGCACATTCTCCCCGTGTCTGCGTGGGTTTCCTCCGGGTGCTCCGGTTTCCTCCCACAGTCACAAAGATGTGCAAGTCAGGTGAATTGGCCATGCTAAATTGCCCGTAGTGTTAGGTAAAAAAAGGGGTACATGTAGGGGTATGGGCGGGTTGCGCTTCGGCGGGTCGGTGTGGACTTGTTGGGCCGAAGGGCCTGTTTCCACACTGTAAGTAATCTAATCTAATCTAATTAATAGTTCAGTGATAATACCACTAGGCTATCATCTCCCCTGGTGCTGTATGAAAGGAGATTAAATAAACCAGGGTTTTATTATCTGAAACTTAAAAAATTATGGGATGATTCGATCAAGGTTTTCAAGATATTAAGGGGAACAGGTATAGTGAATGACGTGAAAGTATTTGTGCTGGTTAGGTTGTTGAAGACAAGGGATCAGTCTAAAAATTAGAGCGAGACTTTCAGCAGTGAAATTAAGAAACAATATCAGATGCAAAGGATGGGAAAATATTTGGGACTCCCTTCTACAAACAGCAACTGAATGTTTGACCAATTGTTAATTTTAAAACTGAGATTGATAATTTTATTATCTAAAAGTATCCAAAGATCTGGAACAAAGGATTTAGTGGATGGAGTTAGGTTGTGGAACACATATGATCTCATTGACTATCAGAACAGGTTCTCAGGGTGACAAATCACTGCACTCCCCATAAATTCCCGTGCCATTCACTAAATCTTTGTTGCTTTGATAAGACTCTGAAAGCTTCCATCAACAACCAATTTTATGTCCACTTTGCTGATTCCGTAAGTACTGTAGATTCACCTCAAAATATATCCTGAACAGTGATACAGGTTAGTTTTGATTGCTTATTGATGAGTGTTAAACATTGGATTTTGAGATTGCTTAAATTATTAAATCAATCATTAGTTTTGTTCTACAAGTCGTTCTGCTATAATGCAACAGTTGTGTCCTCTGCCACCTTGCACTACAAAAATCCTGCTGTAGAAGATCGCTAATAGGAAATTGCTACACCCGTTCAGTAGAAATTCACGTTATCCAATCAATGTCCACAATTTGTCAATCGCGCTATAGCCAATTTGTGCTAACAAAATGCGTGTTATAGCAGAACGACGTGTAATCGTTTATTTGTGTAAACCTTTCACAGCTAAATCCTTGAATTAAGACTTGTTTTACTTTTTCTTTTGCCGTTTACAGTATTTTTAAAAAAAATCAAATAATGCCTTTAATATGAATACAATTCTTAGAAAGTAGTGTGAGAGTTAAGTTACTTCTACTAGATCCACATACTGTACTGGTTGTAACACTAAATGTGCATTTCATTTCTACTCAGTGTATTAATTTAGCTGATGGCACAATATCTCAATTAACAATCTCGGAGAGGAAGTATATTTTAAAAAAACAGAGTGGTCTCTGTTATAATGTATAGAGGAATGGGATAAAGCTTCTCAAACTAGATACTCTTTCCAATGTGATGACAATAGCTTGGGAGTAGTTCACTTACCCCATATTATGAACCTGGAGGGATTTGTCAGAAGAGAAAACTAGGACAAAAGCACACCTGTCAACATCTGTATGATAATACAGCTCTGTCATCTGTCAGGCTCAGTAGCTCCTCCAAATCATCTAGCAAAGTAATTGTAGGAGTGACCCAAATGGGAATAAATTTCAGGAGACAGCACAATTTTGGGCACGTGGCAGCTTATTCAAGCGATGACCAGTATCATGCAGGGAAAGGCACTTGAGACACTCCACTTAGGGCTGTGTCAAATGCACTGTGCCCTAATGCAAGCAGATTCTCTTTTTTTTTACATTTTCCTGTCCTTTTCTGACACCACAGCATACATCCCCTTCCCCTGTATCTTTAGCCATGCCAGCTGCACTGTGTTTAGCTGCCAATGCATTAGATCAGGAACTTTTAAAATTTTCCCACCACAGGGATTATAAAACAATATTGATTTTTTCATCGGTTCCTCAAGGCCATGTGGTTACACCTCACATGAGAATTCTTTAACTAATGAGTTGCGTCTCAATGTATTCATTCAGCCTACATTCCAACGCCTGATAGGCCCTGTCCTCCATGTAACAATAAGGGGGTCCAGTTCTACTACCTGAAACTATTTCGAATTTTTTCCTCTAATGATTTTGAGGATTTTCGATTTATAAATGGATCTATTGCTACTTCGGAGTCAAATTCTTTGATTTTCTGAAGGATCTTACTAAAACCTACTCTTAATATTGTAACAGTTTGATTAAATGATTCAAGAGAAACAACTAATTAGTGTGAAATGTTCTTATCCACATAAGCAATTGTAGCTGCACATTTTATCTCATTTATTACAGAACTGCTATGGTTCTACTTGCTGAGACTACATTAAGTGTTCATTTTCCTGCATTCTAATTACTGTCTGCCATGTTCTGCAGAACTTGTCAGGGCAGTCGTCAGCCATTTTGTATCACTTGGGCAGCCCGAACAGTCATCAGTACACATTTTAAACAAAAACATATTCTCTACAAAAAGACTTAAATAAATTATAATTCTTTCTGGATGATTGAAAATACATTTTACTCGGTGAGCTGTTCTAATCTGCAAGAATCATGGAAGTAGCTATGACGCAAATGAGAACTAAATAAATACTTGAAAATGAAAACCTGCAGGATTATGCAGGGCAGTGAGCTCATTCAAAGCAGTAGAACAAGCTTGATCACTGATGGAATTTAACTCTATAGTATCATTTGATGAAATCAAAGTAAAAATAACATCAATGTTAATTGTCTTACTTCAACTCAATTTTGTATGGTTGGCAGATTGTTTTACTGTTTTTATCTCATTATTTCATGTATTTGTGATGTTGTTGGAATGGGGGAGTATTGTGAATGTAAAATTTGGGACACCATTTATCAAATTCACTAACCTTTCATATGCTGTTTAGTCAAACAAAGACATCGAATCAAATCAGAATTTCAGTTGCTGGATTTCAGAAACTGCAATTGCTTTCCTTATAGTGGCGAAGATTCGGAGGAGATTTAATAGAGTTGCTTAAATGAAAGAATGGTTTTGGTACAGTAAGCAGTGAGAAACTTTTATCAGTGACAGGAGATTCAGTATCTAGAGAACTAATTTGGTGGCAAAATATCCAGAGGAACATAAAGGACACAAAAGTACACAGTGAAGTGTTGTGATCTGGAACGCAGATCTGAAAGATTAGTAGAAGGTAACTTTCTAAAGGAAACTGAAGAGCAAAAATTAAGCTACAGAAAGAAGGCAGGCAAATGGGACCAGTTGGTCTTTTGAAGAATCAGTACCGGCACAATGGACCAAACGGCCTCTCTCCAGTGTTGCATGATTTTTAATTCTACCGAGCAACTACTGTGGCAGTAAAACTGATGATGATGTAGTGGCACTGAAACATGAATACCTGGCTTAGCAGGATAGGGTTATGAAATAGAAAGACTCTGTCAACTTACAAGTATTTAGTTTCATTGCAAGCAATGAAACAGATCAATAAACAATGCAAGTAACCTCCCGAATTAAGATAAGTGGAACAAATGTTATGGTTTATTTGAAAAAAATCATGAAGGAGAACAAACTCTAGAAATCAGAACAATAACTTATACCACAGAATAGGACCATTCCTGACGTTTTCAAACAGCATTCATATTAGTCCCAAATTCCTGCTGTTTGTCCATAACCCTCTAAGTTTAAGGGAGGGTAGTAGAGGCAGAAACCCTCATAACATTTAAGTATCTTGATATGCACTTGTGATGTCAAGGCAGGCAAGGCTATGCGCCACATGCTGGAAATGAGAGTAGGATGGTTAGGTATTTGTTGCTTAGAGTCTGGGAGTCTAGAGTTTATGTACCTGTCCAAATGTTGATCTAAGATTATTGATTCAGATTTCACTACCTCAACAGATGGAGCATTCCAGGTTTGGACAACTAAGTGAGAATGGTTTTCTTGATGTCCCCTCTGGACCTTTAACCAATAATTTTAAATCTATGCCCTTATGTTTAAGTTCTCAAGATGAATTATTTTTGCAACAATCCAGTCCGTCAACGCATACATCATGATATACTGGACTTGGTAGGATGCTGTAATGCTTCAAGAACACATTTGTCACATTTACCTCTTGCAGCTTCATCCTAAGCCTGCCTTTGTAAAAGATGACTTACTTATATAGAATGTGTAACTTATATTTTTGTATTTCATGCATGAAAGGCAGAGGTTGAGGAAAGAGATGTGGTTTTCAAGTTTCATTTGTACAGTTGATTTGTGAGTGGTGTCAAAGTTGAGGCCTTGTTGTTTATATGCATTTTAATGAGGTTTTACCACTCGAAGTGCAGATGAGGTTTTACAGTTCAATGCATTTAGAAGATAGAAATAAAACCTGCCAAGGAGCAGGTGTCCAGTGACACAGGCATACAGAATAATTCATAAAGTCTGCCAATCTAACTGTTTGTGCCCCAGGGAGTGAAGGACTGCTGAAAACTGAGTTTAGGGAACTCATGGGTTTGCTCTGAAGTTAAAGTTACAGTGTGTTGAGCTGGCAGTTTGTCTTGTGTGTCTCGAGTAGAGTGTTTAGCTGGTGAGAAAAATCATCTCGTGGCTGCACAGAAATTTGTTGAAAGCAAAGAGATGGCAGCTGTTGCATCCTGAGTCTGAGTAAGGAACCTTAGCATGGAAATGGTGGTAACTCTTTACTTGAGGTTTGGGTGTTTTTAAGAACTTTGCTGGGGTATAAAGGATAAAATGACTTTGAATCCTTTTCTGACACTTGTAATGAAGTCTTTCCAATTTTTTTTGTCTAGTTTTTGATTTTTTTTTAAAGTACACTTGCAACCTCTTGTGGGTCTGTTCTTTTGATTTAAAAAAAGTTAGGATTTAGTAAACCAGATTTCAATATGGGAAGTGACTTGCCCAGTATTAACATCAGCTGGAATCATCACAGACAACAATAAATTACTTAGAACTCACAACATGAAAACAGGCCATTTGGTCCACCTTGGCTATACTGTTGCTTATATGTCACACAAGTCTTTTCCCAAACAAATGTTTTCCTTCCACTGTGATATAAATTGTGTCTTATCTATATTTTTAATGTATGCATAAATTTTGGTTTCGAATTTGGTGTTAATAACAAAAAAAGATTCTTTGTGCCTGAATGTTAGGAATTATTTTGTAGCCATGGTGATTCCTCTTAAAACAGTTTGAGAGAGTATTTAGTCAGCCTAATGTTTTCTTGTTTACCTTATCATTTTATCATTTTATCATTTTGTTAGGTTGACCATTGTGCTTTAAGGACTTATAGGATTTTCTATATTTTTTCAAGCTTGGGGAAATACACATAGCTTAGAGAGAGAAATGTTTGTCCAGTTTTACTTTGTGGCAGTTCTGTGAAGTTGTTGCATGGAAATGTACATATAAAGCAGTTCACTCAAGAGGAGAAGTATATAATGAAACTAGATTACATCAGAGTAAAGAAGTTCATGATGGTCCCACACCAGAAGTGTTGGAAAGGGATAGGTATATAACAAGGGCAAAAGTCATTACTGGGGGAAAGGCAATTATGTGATTAGGCAAGATTTAGGATGCATAGGATGGGGAAGGAAACTCAATGGAATGGGCACAATTGGGCTCAATTAAAGAGATAGGATTTATAATCATCTAGAGAGGAATAACTTGATTAGGGATCGTCAACATGGTTTTGTGAAGGGTAAGTCGTGCCTCACAAACCTTGAGTTCTTTGAGAAGGTGACCAAATAGGTGGGTGATGGTAAAGAGGTTAATGTGGTGCATATGGATTTCAGCAAGGCATTTGATAAGGTTCCTCACTGTAGGCTATTGCAGAAAATATGGAGGTATAGGATTGTGGGTGATTTTGCGGTTTGGATCAGAGATTTGCTAGCTAAAAGAAGACAGAGGGTGGTGGTTGGTGGGAAATGTTCATCCTGCAGTTCAGCTACTAGTAGTATACTGCAAGGATCTGTTTGGGGCCACTGCTGTTTGTCAATTTTATAAATGACCTAGACGAGGGCAGAGAAGAATGGGTTAGTAAATCTGCGGATGACATTAAAGGTCAGTGGAGTTGTGGATAGTGCTGAAGGATGTTGCAGATTACAGAGGGACATAGATAAGCTGCAGAGTTGGGATGAGAGGTGGCAAATGGAGTTTAATGTGGAAAGCGAGGTAATTTACTTTGGAAGGAGCAACAGGAATAAAGGATACTGGGCTAATGGTAAGATTCTTGGTCATGTAAATGAGCAGGGAAATCTCAGTTTCTGGATTAGTGGTGCTGGAAGAGCACAGCAGTTCAGGCAGCATCCGAGGAGCAGTGAAATCGACATTTCGGGCAAAAGCCCTTCATCAGGAATAAAGGCAGAGAGTCTGAAGCGTGGAGAGATAAGCTAGAGGAGGGTGGGGGTGGGGAGAAAGTAGCATAGAGTACAGTAGGTGAATGGGGGCGGAGATGAAGGTGATAGGTCAGGGAAGAGAGGGTGGAGTGGATAGATGGAAAAGGAGATAGGCAGGTAGGACAAGTGCGGACAAGTCATGGGGACAGTGCTGAGCTGGAAGTTAGGAACTAGGGTGAGGTGGGGGAAGGGGAAATGAGGAAACTGTTGAAGTCCACATTGATGCCCTGGGGTTGAAGTGTTCCGGGGCGGAAGATGAGGCGTTCTTCCTCCAGGTGTCTGGTGGTGAGGGAACGGCGGTGAAGGAGGCCCAGGACCTCCATATCCTCGGCAGAGTGGGAGGGGGAGTTGAAATGTTGGGCCATGGGGCAGTGTGGTTGATTGGTGCGGGTGTCCCGGAGATGTTCCCTAAAGCACTCTGCTAGGAGGCGCCCAGTCTCCCCAATGTAGAGGAGACCGCATCGGGAGCAACGGATACAATAAATGATATTAGTGGATGTGCAGGTAAAACTTTGATGGATGTGGAAGGCAGCTTTAGGGCCTTGGATAGAGGTGAGGGAGGAGGTGTGGGTGCAGGTTTTGCAATTCCTGCGGTGGCAGGGGAAAGTGCCAGGATGTGAGGGTGGGTTGTAGGGGGGCGTGACCTGACCAGGTAGTCACAGAGGGAACGGTCTTTGCGGAAGGCGGAAAGGGGTGGGGAGGGAAATATATCCCTGGTGGTGGGGTCTTTTTGGAGGTGGCGGAAATGTCGGTGGATGATTTGGTTTATGCGAAGGTTGGTAGGGTGGAAGGTGAGCACCAGGGCCGTTCTGTCCTTGTTACGGTTGGAGGGGTGGGGTCTGAGGGCGGAGGTTCGGGATGTGGACGAGATGCGTTGGAGGGCATTTTTAACCACGTGGGAAGGGAAATTGCGGTCTCTAAAGAAGGAGAACATCTGGTGTGTTCTGTGGTGGAACTGGTCCTCCTGGGAGCAGATACGGCGGAGGCAGAGGAATTGGGAATATGGAATGGCATTTTTGCAAGAGGTAGGGTGGGAAGAGGTGCAATCCAGGTAGCTATGGGAATCGGTGGGTTTGTAAAAAATGTCAGTGTCAAGTTGGTCATCGTTAATGGAGATGGAGAGGTCCAGGAAGGGGAAGGAGGTGTCAGAGATGGTCCAGGTAAATTTAAGGTCAGGGTGGAATGTGTTGGTAAAGTTGATGAATTGCTCAACCTCCTCGCGGGAGCACGAGGTGGTGCCAATGCAGTCATCAATGTAGCGGAGGAAGAGGTGGGGAGTGGTGCCGGTGTAATTACGGAAGATCAACTCTTCTACGTAGCCAACAAAGAGACAGGCATAGCTGGGGCCCATACGTGTGCCCATGGCTACCCCTCTGGAGAAAGTGGGAGGATTCGAAGGAGAAATTATTAAGGGTGAGGACCAGTTCGGCCAAACGAATGAGAGTGTCGGTGGAAGGGTACTGTTGGGGACGTCGGGAGAGGAAAAAACGGAGGGGTTGGAGGCCCTGGTCATGGCGGATGGAGGTGTAGAGGGATTGGATATCCATGGTGAAGATGAGGCGTTAGGGACCAGGGAAACGGAAGTCTTGGAGGAGGTGGAGGGCGTGGATGATGTCTCGAACGTATGTGGGGAGCTCCTGGACCGGGGAGATAGGACAGTGTCGAGGTAGGTAGAGATGAGTTCAGTGGGGCAGGAGCATGCTGAGACAATGGGTCGGCCAGGGTGGTCAGGCTTGTGGATCTTGGGAATGAGGTAGAACTGGGCAGTGCGGAGTTCTCGGACTATGAGGTTGGAAGCTGTGGGTGGGAGATCTCCTGAGGTGATGAGGTTCTGTATGATCTGGGAGATGATGGTTTGGTGATGCGGGGTGGGGTCATGGTCGAGGAGGCGGTAGGAAGAGGTGTCCTCGAATTGGCGTTTGGCTTCAGCGGTGTAGAGGTCAGTGCGTCCCCTTTATCCGTTGGCTTGATGGTGAGGTTGGGATTGGAGCAGAGGGATTGGAGGGCTGCGCGTTGTGAGGGTGAGAGGTTGGAGTAGGGGAGGGGGGGTAGACAGGTTGAGGCGGTTAATGTCCCGGCGGCAGTTGGAAATGAAGAAGTCGAGGGCAGGTAATAGGTCAGCGCGGGGTGTCCAGGTGGATGCAGTGTGTTGGAGGTGGGTGAAGGGGTCCTCGGAAGTTGGGCAGGAACTCAGTGTCCCTATACATAGATCTCTGAACCTTGCCACCCAGGTTGATAGGGTTGTTAAGAAGGCATACGGTGTGTTAGCTTTTATTGGTAGAGGGACTGAGTTTCGGAACCATGAGTTTTACAAATCTCTGGTGCGGCCACACTTGGAGTATTGCATACAATTCTGGTCACTGCATTATAGGAAGAATTTGGAAGCTTTGGAAAGGGTTCAGAGGAGATGTACTAGGATGCTGTCTGCAATGGAGGGAAGATCTTATGAGGAAAGGCTGAGGGACTTGAGGCTGTTTTTGTTGAGAGGTGACTTAATTGAGACATATAAGATAATCAGAGGGTTAGATAAGGTGAGCCTTTTTCCTCAGGTGCTGATGGCTAGCATGAGGGGACATAACTCTAAATTGAGGGGTGTTACATATAGGATTGATGTCAGAGGTAGTTTCTTTACTTAGAGTAGTAGGAGTGTGGAATGCACTGCCTGCAACAGTAGTAGATCCACCAACTTTAAGGGCATTTATATGGTCATTGGATAAACATATTGATGAAAATGAAATAATGTAGGGTAGATGGGCTTCAGATTGGTTCCACAGGTCGTTGCGAAATCGAGGGCCAAACAGCCTGTACTGCATTGTAATGTTCTATGTTCTATAATTCCTGAAATCAGCTACTTTTGTCCGAAACATCGATTTTCCTGCTCCTCGGATGCTACCTGATCTGCTGTGCTTTTCCAGCACCACTCTGATCTAAACTATTAGAGGTTCCAGTCTAGGTGCTGAAGTCACGGTTACCTAAATCTATTGAAGTGTTAGGAAAAAGGAATACTAGTGCAGGTATTGTACAAGGAGTTGCTGTTGGGTACTTAATAAGGGATTTTTTTTAAGCCTTGTCAAGTATTTTTGGGATGAATAGGATTATACTTTTACTGTGTTTAAAACTTTTGAATTTGTGTTACAAGTACTGTAATTGGATTGGTTCATTCTGCATTAACTTCCTTTCATTTGTTTAACAAATTTCCATTTTATTGTTAAAACAAAATCTGCAACAATACCTGCTTTTAAAGTCATAGAGTCATAGAGGTGTACAGCATGGAAACAGACCCTTGGATTAAAACCACAAAATGATCTGCCAAGCCCATGCCTCCCTGCCTTTGAATGTAACATTCAATAGCAACTTTCTATTGAAATTTGTAAAGACCAAATTGTTTGAAGACAGAACTGTTATGATCTTATAGCAATAGCAACTTTCAACCACAGATTTCATGTTCTACCATTCTCTCTGTAAAGAACAGCAAATGAATCTCTAAAAGCTAAGTTTGAATCTAAAAGCCGAAATTCCAAGCAACTTTTAAAACACCTCTATCACAGTTATAATGCTGTTCAAAAACAGCAAATAGATGAACTGCTATTTTAGCACAGTGAGTTCTGTAATGTAGAATTTTTCTCGCACTCTTTTCACTCCACTTGGAGTAGTCTGCAACCTCCCCATTCAGGCTGCTGCATTAAAACTACCCACAACATTAAAATAAGCCTATTACCAGGACGTGAGTCAGATGAAAGTTCAGCTTAGCCACTCTGCAACAGAAGCTTGTACCCTCAATTTCTTTAGAATATGGCGTTTGTGAAAACTGTATTGTAAATGAAATCAATAACACAAAGTTACATATTAATTATGAAGATCCAGCTATTTAAAACAATATGGGTAATATTTACTTCTACGACACTGCTGATATAACATTCGATTACTTCAAAGGCAATGAGTCCAGTTTCAGTTCCAAGGTTAAGTCCATCAAACTGCCATACACGATTATCACTTTGAATAATATCTCCCAGTGTAAATGTACCTTTGGTGTCATAGTGTTGACCAACAGAACATTATAAAATTGTAATTGTAATCCATTTATTACATTTTATACAAAAATAAAATTTAAACAGGCTGTTAAGAAAGTGAAGTTAGTATTACACATTTGACCGCATTTGTTATGCAATAAGATTGTAAAGACCAAATTGTTTGAAGACAGAACTATTATGATCTTATAGCAATAGCAACTTCCATTCATATAACACCTTCAGCAGATAAAACACTTCAAGGCAATTTGAGAAATGGCTGGCCAAAACACTGCGAATTTTAAGCAGTCCAACTAAAAGGAGACCAGATTTCCTCACTGATCTTGGCTCTTAAAAATTATTTGGAGAGTACAAATTCCTGAAGCCAAGCAATCACTTCATTTTTTGATTTTAAAGTAATTTGTCCATTATTTTGCCTGATATTGTTGGTGGGTCTACTACTGTTGCAGGCAGTGCATTCCACACTCCTACTACTCGAAGTAAAGAAACTACCTCTTCAGTTCTGGCCACCTCAATTTCGGAAGGATGTGGAAGTTTTGCAGCAGTGCAAAGGAGAGTTGCCAGGATGCTGCCTGGACTGGATGGCATGACTTATGAAGAAAGGTTGAGGGGCTAAGGCTTTTCTCATTGGAGCAAAGAAGGATAAGAGGCGACTTGATAGAGGTGCACGAGATGATGAGAGGCATAAATGGCGTGAATAGTCAGAGACTTTTTCCCAGGGCAGAAATGGCTATCACAAGGGGGCATAATTTTAAGGTGATTGGAAGAAGGTTTTTGGGGAGATGTCAAAAGTTGGTTCTTTACACAGACAGTGGTGAGTGCATGGAATTCACTGCCAGCAGTGGTAGTAGAGTCAGAGACATTAGGGACATTTAAGCAACTCTTGGATAAGTACATAGAAGATAGTAAAAAGAAGGGTATGTAGGATAGTTTGATCTTAGAGTAGGATAAAAGGTCGGCACAACATCATTGGCCGAAGGGCCTATTCTGTGCTGTACTGTTCTATATTCTATGACCTTACTATTGGCCCTTTTCCTCATACACCCAGCCTGCCATCAGACACACTGACTTACATGGCAATGTTGTAAATGGTAGTTTCTTTAAGAACGTACCAGGACATGTTCTGGAAATAAATGTGTGCTGACAATCATTGGAGCACATACTTAAAGACTCATTTTCCTCCAGTAAGGGAAGCTATCAGGAATGTGAGAGAACAGATTGGAGTTAGTATTGAAGTGTGAAAAGCAAATAAACAGTTGTGGAAGACAGACTTCTTCTTTGATAAATGGATGACTAGGTCGGTTAGAAACTATCCATAAACTCCTTTAATCATCGGCATTAGTACACCATTCAGCCCCTTGAGCCTGGTCTGCCATTTAATAACAACACAACTGATCTGACTGTGGCCTTGATCACTGGGGTCAGGACCTCACATCGTCATATAATTCGCCCGCTGCAATCATGAGTCGACCAGGGTGGCTAGCACAGCATTAGTGAGCCAGAGAAGGTGAGAGAGGCAGAGCTGGCTATGGGTAGGCACACTCAGGGCTGAGGGTAGGGACGGACTCTGCCACGATCAGTTGGATGCAGCTGCAGGGCCCTGGAAGTCACAGGAAAGTCAACTCCACTTAAACCAGCAGCGAGAGACATGTTCCCTCCTGTCAGAGTTCGTGGGTCATGGGCTGATATTGGCAGCATCCATTCAGCTTATGACTCAGGAGTTTGAACACATGAGCTCCTCCAGTATGGACGTGGCCACCTGAAAGAGAACCTTTATGCGGTGCTCCAAATGGAACAATGCTCAGAGGTGCACCGAATGCCCGTCACAGGCTAGAGAATTGACCGGTCAGTGGTGATGGTGGGGTAGAGATATAGAGAGAGGCTGCCTGATGTGACGCGCCTAATGTTCCCCTCTGGCAAGGGTTGATATAGCCATCACTGAGGATGAGGATGACACCCTTCATGGGGTACTGTCTTCATCATCAATAGCCTCCTTAAACCCTCTCATTGGAGAGAGAGCTCACACAGGAAGAGTTCCATCTTTCCATCTTCATTGTCATGGAGTCTGCCTCTGGACTGACTCCTATGGAGACACATTAGGATGTGCCCCAGTAGCACCTCCATGATGAGGCCAATTACTTTGTGCATCTCAACCAAAAGCAAGTACGAGCTGGCCTCCACCTCGACCGAGGCCACTAGAGGAGAGCAATGTAGAAGAGGGTATGAAATGAGGCCAACTCATTGGTCAGAGCATCAAGCCTTTCACTTGGAAGGTGAGCTTGCTTTAATTTCTAAATGAGCACTGTGTAATGTATTGCCTTTCACTGTAAGCCAAGATCTCAGGCTTGTGAGCTTCCATTCCATAATGGCAACACTGGAAAAAAATGGGAAAGAGGGATGAAATTGTGGAATGCCTAGTCTTTGAATGGGATTAGTGAAACCACTGGACAGCAAAGCACAAGCATTAGCTGTAAGAATGGATCTTTTCATTGGTATATCTTCAATGGAAGGGTTTGCACAAACAGATCGGAGCACGTATTTGGAGGAGAAATGCTCCAGAGAAAGAAGTCTGGATCAGATGTTCTATGGTCTCGAAACCATCCTGATGAGAGCTCATCCATCTACCTCTCTGCTCTACACCCTCCTCTTTCCCCACTTTGCTGAGCTGTTCACTCTCATCACAATTTGCATCTCTCTGGAGGGCCAGGCACAGGACTGCCTCTTCAGAAACATAATGGCCTGCCCAATGATGGTCTTTGTGAGCAGATGGCTTTGGCTGTCACTTGTCTGTGCCGAAATCTCAGTGTCTACCAAACGGAAGAGTAGTAATTTCTCAAGAATATCCTCCCCCCCCCCCCACCCCACCTTCACTAGAATCTATTCATAGAATATTGCTGGGGTTGTGAAGAGCTATGGGACCCTGCATTGCTGAAGATTGACAAGCTCAGATCAGTGAGCCCAGACATGCTGAAGACCCCTTACGGTTGCAGACCAGCTAAAGTTTGAGGTAGTGAAGAAGACTTTTCTTACTGCTGACTCTCACTGGCTGGCCACCTGACTCCTTGATGGCTGCACGAATACAATTGAAGATGCCTTGTACCTCGGGAAATCCGGCAATGGAAGCAAAACCCATTGCCCTTAGTGCCAGTAGGTTCTGCCTCCCCAGAAATATATATATATATATATATATATATATGCAGTGGTATACTGCCCAGCCCATGGAAATACAATAATGCACTGCCTATAAAGTGATCAATATCTGTCAATGATCCTGGGAAGGAGTTACAGGCTGTGGTGACTTTGCTCACCTGAAGGCACCTGTGTGCTAGAGAATGGTCACCTTGTCAGTTGTGCTTCCTTTTAGTTGCCCACCTAATGCCATGGCCATGACTGGCTCCCTTCCATGTTGCCAGCTCCTTTGACCTGGATGTTTCCTGATCAGTCATCCCCAACAGAATTCCAGCTCTTTTGTCATCAACCTGCTCAGGCATTTTTATGACATTCGTCTGAAGCAGGTAGGACTTGAAGTGGTTCTTATTGCTCAGAGGTAGGGACCCCGATCAAAACCCAACTAATACGCTGAGATTTGGGATGCTAACAAGATGAATCGGTCTATTGTCTGAATCATGCTGGTCACCAGGTCCTGCCTTAACCTTCTTGAGCAAAATTGACAGCAGTCAGCACAAAAATGGAAGGCTGACATATGACAACCTCCACGACCTGATTGCCTGCCTCTATACTAACCCTCCACTGGCAGCGAAATTCCTGTCAGATTCATGGATAGGTTTTCCAATAGTTCTGACTGCTGGAATGAATGCATAAATAAAAAAAAAATTGACCTTATAAATGATTAATATATTCACTGCTCAGTAAAAGTATTCACTATTGTTGCGGTTTAGCTTTTAATTAAATAAAGTAGTATTTCGAGTCTATTTAAAAATAAAATGACAATATCAAGACATTCTGTAGGCCTGGTTACTAATGTAACTGAATAGGAATTGCGAGGTGGTTTGGCAGAATTGAATTCCCAGATGAATGAAGCTTAGGCAGATGGACGTTTCAAATAGAATTGGAAATAAAGATTTGATTTTTCTTTCCAGCCTCTTATTGTTCATGTTTAGTGTAGGGTGTTGCTCAACCCATATAGATGTGATTTGTGGGCTGAAAGCTGATATATGTGCACAACAGGTTAAAAGAATGGGATGTTATATAAAGTGCAAAGTAGGTGTTGTGAGAATTTTAAAGAGCTAACTGCCTCTTCCTCAGGTGAAGAATTATTTGCTTGATCCAGATCAAAATATGGGGTCTCAGAAGGTCCAAGGTTCAACTGTTCTTGATGAACGACTACAAACAAGCATTTCCTGGGTGTAGGGGAGGGTGAAAGGTATCTATTCCACTTGCTGCTTTACCCCCTTCTCGACTAAGCCTTTTTGACAAATTCTAATTATTTCTTACTGAATGCTGCACATGACTGTTTAGTTACTGTTAAGGGAGCTGTACACTACTCAACAAGTGAGTTCTTGATTTTATCATTTTTGTCTCTACCCAAACCATTCCATCCTAGTTTCCTGGACTTAGGTATCCCTTACTATTGTGCTTATCTCATAATTAACTAACAGAGCCACCTATCCACCTTTTTCCTAGCTTCCAACATGTACTGTGCCCTTTAAGATTCAACTCCCAATCAATATCGCCCTGAAGCCATGTCTGTGTAATAGGCAACAGACCATAGTTATTTCTTTCTATTTGCCCTCTTTGTTTATCTGCTTTGGTTTGAATGCTATATGCATTCAGATACAGAGCCTTTTGTTTTATTCTTTAAATCTTTTTGTAACTTCTAGTCTTATCTGTTGGTGTGCTCATAGATTTATACTCTCTAACCTTTCCTGTCATTATCTCATTTATCATTTCCTAATTATGGAGCCACAGAGTCATAGAGATGTACAGCACGGAAATAGACCCTTTGACCCAACTCTTCCATGCCGACCAGATATCCCAACCCAATCTTGTCCCACCTGCCAGCACCCAACCCATATCCCTCCAAACCCTTCCTGATCATATACCTATCCAAATGCCCCTTAATTGTTGCAATTATACCAGCCTCCACCACTTCCTCTGACAGCTCATTCCATACATGTACCACCCTCTGCGTGAAAAAGTTGCTCCTTAAGTCCCTTTTATATCTTTCCCCTCTCACCCTAAACTTATGGCCTCTAGTTCTGGACTCCCCTAACCGAGGGAAAAGACTTTGTTTATTTTTCCTATCCATGCCGCTCAAAATTTTGCAAACTTCAAATGTCAACCCTCAGCCTCTGTTGCTCCAGGGAAAACAGCCCCAGCCTGTTCAGCTTTTCCCTATAGTTAAGGGTAGTTAAAAATGAAGAAAGGGTAATAAGGGATATAAAAGGGAGATATAAAAGATGTGAAAGGGAGAGAATGGATCCTCTCTGCTAAGTGCAAAGAGAACAAGACATAATCGTGACACAGTTGTAAAATCCCTTTCTCATTGGCATATCCTGCAGTTATGCACCTCAGGGGAAAAAATTGGATTAGTAATTGGACACAAAGACCTCAAACTAGTACACAAGATGTTCCATGATTTTGGCCAGTTTTTGTATACTTCCAGGAATTCTGCCATATTGAACCCTTGTATCTGCCACAGTGTACCTCTTGTATTTCTTAAACCTAACCTTTGTGTCCCTTAATGTTATTACTTTGTCTTAATAGGAACATATTTATCCTATATTCTCACTGCTCCCTCTTTAAATGTTTCCCACTGCTCTGACTGTGGTAGGTCCTCCACAGCCATATATTGTCATAGTAACATGAGCCTTTCCCTAGTTTAGAACTTTTATCGTTTTTTTTCCACATCTATCCTAAATCAAACAGAATTATGGTCACTATTTCCAAAATGTTCCCCTATTAACATACCTTCCATTTGCACGGGCTAATTTCTGAGTATCAGGTCCAGAACCACCCTTGGTGGGCTTTCTATGTACAGGATAAAAAAGTTCTCCTGGATCTAATTTGGGAATTTTGTTCCCTCCCTACCTTGCACCTGAAAACTGTTCCAGTTAATATTAAGATAGTGAAAATCCCCTCCCATTACTGCCTTTCCTTATTTCTTGAAATTTGATTATGTATTTAATCCTCTCCCTGACTGGTTATGGCCTATATTGTACACGTAATAGTGTGTATGCCTCTTTTGCATTTTTTTACTCTATCCATATGGCTTTATTTGATGATTTATCCAAGTAATCATCCCTCCTCAATACTATAATTGATTTCTTGATCTTTATTGTGACACACCCTTCTCCTCCTCCATCTCCCTCTCTATCTCATCTGCATACCTAAAACTGGGAATGTCGAACTGTCAATCCTGCCCACCTTTCAGCCTAGCCTCAGTCAGAATAATGGGATAAATTAAACTAACCTATTAGGAAATAGAATAGGAATAGTGTAAAAGGTAGAAATGAGTAAAAACTCTGAGGTGTTTTCAGAACCTTTTAGATCAAGATGTTTCTAGCCAATGTTGAAGGAGGCATAGCTGGATTTTTTTTGCAGAATGAAATTGGTCAAATGGATCACACATCAGTCAAGGAACAGTCAGGAAAAAAGTGATCACGCTACCAGAGATTTTGCTTTAGGTATGCAAGTTGACAAAGAGCAATCCAGAATGAAAATAATTATTTGGGGAAGAGTAAATTTCATTGTGGTGATGTTATTGATAATGTTCAGAAGATAGTCTACACTGTAACTTTTTCTTATTATAATGGTAAATGTAAGATGTTGTATTTCAGACACAATTTGATTGATCGAACTATAGGATTTAAAGCAAAACACATTTTATTCATCCACTTTAGTTAAAATACCACAAAAGAAAGAGCAATTGGAATAACTTAACTCTATTGGAAAACTTAAAGGAATAATAGATACAGTAACTATTACCAGTTAAATATTCTAATATAGTAACATCCCATAAACGCATCCTTGACAAAAAGGCTAATTTGGAAAACAGTTTGTCTCACATGCACCTCCAGCAGCAGGAAATGAACCTCCAGCGTTTGGCTGTAACCGAGAGAGGGAGAAAAGTTTCTTCAAGACCCCAACAGCAATTGCTGAAAGCTAAAACTAAAAATCTTGGTTCTGTGAGAGATTGACCACGCCCAATTAGGTTCTTGTTCCAACTTTAAAAAAAAAGGCCTCATAAGTTGTTTACGCTAATGGCTCTAGTAAACTGATTGGCACATCTGCCTTAAAACCTCATTTTAAAAGAAACTAGGACAAAATACACCTCTTAAAGCCACAGTATTGTCACAGTCAGAATGGGTTTGGCCCAGATAAATTGAAATCAAAGATTGGCAGGGAACAATGTAATGGGTTACTTTCGAAGGAGAGATCATTCACGCACAGCTCAGGTTAAGGCAGGGTAAACAAAGCTAGAGGGCTCCATACATGATAAAAGAGATAGAGAGTAAGATGAAGCAGGAGATGTATGCGTATGGCAGATGTTAACTTGATAATGCATGTGAATACTAGGCTGAATATAGAAAGCTCAGGAAGGAAGTGAAAAAGGAAAGAGAGGTAAAGAGAGAATATAGAGACGAGACTGACAGCTATCACAAAGCATCTTCAATAGGTATATGGTAGTAAAAGAATTTTAAAAGGAGAGGTTGGGTTAATTAGGGACCATAAAGAGGATTGTGCATGGAGCCAGAAGGCATGGCTAAGATACTAAATTAATATACCTCACCAAGGAAGGGAAAGCAAATCAGAGTGAAAGGGGAGTGAGTTGAGACCCTTGGTGGACCAAGAGAAGTTTTAAATAAATGCTTTATTTCCCCAATGTAGAGGAGACCACAAAGCATAGACTCGGTGACTGCTTCGCAGAATACTTGCATTCTGTCTGTAAAAATGACCCTGAGCTTCCAGTTGCCTGCCATTTCAACCCTGTTCCCTGGCCAACATCTCTGTCTCAGGCTTGCTGCAGTGCCCTCGCGAAGCTCAGCGCAAGCTGGAAAAGCAGCACCTCATTTTCTGCTTGCAGCCCTCTGGACTCAATATTGAGTTCAAAAGCTAGGGCTTGTGGCACCTTCTCCCATGTCCTCATCCCAACCCCACACAACCACCCCAGGCCTTGTTATCACGCTGTCTGCCATTGCACACAATCCAGCAGTCCCCATTAATAGCTATTCACCCTCGTATCCAGATCGTTATCCACTTCTTTGTCTGTCCAACTGTGCATCTCTCTCTTTGGGCTCTATCCCCACCTATCATTTACTCCTTACGCCCCACCCCCCACCCTATCTTTTGCATATAAACCAACATTTTCCTCGCTACCATCAGTTCTGGGGAAAGGTCACTCAACCTGAAACATTAACTCTGATTTCTCTCCATGGATGCTGCCAGACTTGCTGAGCTATTCCAGCAAATTTCTGTTTTTGTTTCTGATTTACAGCATCCACAGTCGTTTCGGTTTTTTTCTTCTAAATAAACCCACTGCAATTAATTGTATGAATATGGGGATTCTGTCTACTCTAAAATAGTGCCAAAATGAGTCTCACATCAATGAACTAGCCCACTTCAAAGACACGAGGATGATCGAATTTGCTGTTCCAGGTTTCACCCCGAGTGAATTCAAGGAAATATGTCATTGTTCTTGTGAATGGAACAAGTCCATTCTCTAAAACAATTGGAACATCGGTTGTTCTATTAAAATATCTCATCAGTAAAGAACACAATTAATTAACTTTGCAAAGGTGATTCATTTAATTCTGCTTGATGTTATTTCATATATAATACAAATACCAAATAGAGACGTCATATTGTTTAAACTTTGGGAGAAGATTTGCAGCTCGGGTGCTCGTTGTTGTGGTTGTGTTCGCCGAGCTGGGAATTTGTGTTGCAGACGTTAAGTCCCCTGTCTAGGTGACATCCTCAGTGCTTGGGAGCCTCCTGTGAAGCGCTTCTGTGGTGTTTCCTCCGGCATTTATAGTGAAACGTCTGCAACACAAATTCCCAGCTCGATGAACAGAACCACAACAACATTGTTTAAACTGTTTGAAGCATTTTGTTTTGAAAGTTCTTAATTTATTACTCCATCCTTACTTTGTCTCAATGCTCCCTGACATTTGCAGTTTAAGGCGATTTAGAAAAATTTTGCCACTCTTTAAGAAGATTAAACAGGCACGTTGTGGCTCCCTGACGATATAAGGTAAAACAATTTTGACACCGGATGCTGTATAATTGAATTTTTTGAATTTTTTGAGGTTAGCAGTTCCAGGATAGCCAGGAATTTGGATGAAAATGTGTGACATCACAGCACAGAGGAGGTCGTTTGGCTCATCTAGTCTATGCCAGCTCTTTGAAAGAATTATTCAATTTAGTCCCGCTCTCCTCCTTTTACTGTATGACCCACAAATTTCATTTTGAAAAATATCATCGATTCTGCTTCCCACTAAATTTCAGGCAGAATGTCCCAAATTACAGGGCTTGTTGCATTAAAAAATAATGTCCCTCCTCAGGTCCTTTAAACACTTCCTTAATTCTTTACTGGCCCCCTCACCCCATCCCACCCCAGCAATCTCAAAAGTTTTTCCTTATTTGATTTATTCGTTCTGTTACAGTATATGCTGCACAAGGTACTAGGTATCGGTGAGTGTGGATAGCTGGTTTGTGATGCAGAGTAATGCCAACAGTGTGGGTTAAATTCCCACACCAGCTAAGGTTGTCATGAATGACTCTTCTTCTCAATCTCTTCCCTCGCTTGAGGTGTAGTGACTCTCAGGTAAAGTCACCACTAGTTATCTCTCTCGAATGAGGGAGCTGCCCTATAGTCTGTTAAGATTATGGTGTATTTGCCTTTAAATGGTAGTGGTTCTGAAAGGATTAATGTTGCAACTGCAATAAGCTCATCCAATGAACTTAGCTGTGAAAGGCAGAAGGAAGGATCTTTTAGAATGGAAGACCGATACCCCAGGTCAGCTCAAAGCCAGTGTAGCAATGTCGAACTTACTAACTAATGTACTGCTTGCTGTCATGCAATAAACTACATCTTGTTTAAGTCAGAGACTCCTTTTGATAATACACAGTAGTGGTTTTCCTTTGCCAACGTACACTACAAGAGATGTCCTTTAAACCCCATTAAGAAAAGAAAATGGTGGCACCAAACCTCCCTAAGCCCTAGATGGTTGTGGTTGGCATTACTGCACATACAGCAGGGAGAGATGACTTTGATTATTAAAGAGTACTTTTCCTGAAATCCCACTGGGGGCCGTGTAGCATTCAATCTTAACCAGGAGCATAATGTAACATTGTTGTGTTCTGTATCTCTCTGCCATTTACTCCTACATTCATTCCAGTGAGGCAATGCTCATTTGGGTGGCATTTTAATGGACCTGAAAGTGTGGAGAATGTTGTGTGTGAGTTACTTAATTAGCCAAAATGTTGGTTTCCTGATGGTGGGTTGAAATGTGAAGATTAAGTCAATGGCATGGTTGTGGCAGATCAGATATCACCCTGCTACTTGTAATGCAGTTCATATCATGAATAGCCATTACACTCAACTCCCACCATTCTCTGGGGGATTACTTTGCTAGAAAACTTTATGGATGACAAAATCCCAAACAGCAAACATGTTTTAGAATTGGAGTCAATTGGATAGGTTCCAACCATTCAAGTGTTGATATGTACAAATATTGTTCATTGATGAAGTACGTTAACACTTCCAAAAATATAATCTCATTCTATGAGTTCAATGCAGACTGACACTGAACACTGGATAGCCTCCTGTTGAATAAAAATGTTTAAGAGATTTAGTTTCTAAATTAAAATTCAGCAAAAGTTTGCATTTTTTAGAAAAAAGATCTTCCTCATTCTTTATCTCTGGCGATCTGGACAGCTGTTAAAAACACAGAGCATCTTGATGCTGCAGGGATATGAACAGAATGAGGACTGCAGATGCTGGAGAGCCAGAGTCGAAAAGTGTGGTGCTGGAAAAACGCAGCAGGTCAGGCAGCACTCCTGATGCTGCAGGAAAGCAGAATTGTTTAGTCTCAAAAGTGTTCTCATTTTTGATGAAAAAGCAATGAATCCGGCCAGAAAAGAAAGGCTAATTTTAGATGGAAAGCAACAGTTGATAATAAGATAGGGATTGACAACAATGTGCCTGATACTGCCCAGACACTGAAACATCAAACACATGTCATTTGCAAGGTAATGATCGTGTAGATTTCAAAATGACACTAGGTAAAGCGTGACTCACGGTGTGCTCTGGTCTTGGGTAAAGATCAATTGCCTGATATCAGTCATCAAATATCATGTCTGAAATCAAAATGACAGCATGCTTACACATCTCTTATTATGCTACAGCAATGTGACACCTCTTAGTGTACAGTGTTGTATCCCTTCAAATCCAGGTTTAAATGTGAACATTGAGACTGCAATGGGCAGTATGCTTTCTGTAGGCATATTAGTGAAGGCATAAAATGAAGGACTTTATTGCACATTAAAATTCACTAAGATATCATCAGTAGTGCATCAGAATCTCATGGCACCCATTGGGGGGGGGGGGGGGGGGGCATGTAACAGGAATAACACAACAATTATGGGGTATTTCAATCTACGAGTAGACTGGGTAAAACTAATTCATTCTAATGTTGTTGAAAACAAATTCATGTAATGCATGGATTTCTGGGGTATTATGTCAAGGAATCAACAAGACTATTTTAACTCTACCGAGGAAATTTGCAGATGATACAAAATTTGGTGGAGTTGTAGAAAGTGAGGAAGGATGCCTTCCTTTGGTAAGATCAGCTGGAAACTTGGGTGAGAAATGGCAAATGGAGTATAATTGGGACTAGTGTGAGTTGATGCATTTTGGAAGGTCAGACATTTAGGAGCATTGATATAGAGGGATCTTGGGGTTCAAGTCCAAAGCTCCCTGAAAGTGGCAACACAGGTGGACAAGGTGGTAAAGAAAGCATGAGGAATGCATATCTTCACCAGTCAGGACACTGAGTATAAAAGTTGGCAAGTCATGTTGTAACTGTGTATGACTTTGGTCTTGAAGCATTGTGTACATTTCTGGTCACTGCATTTTGAAGCAATGTGGAGGCTTTGGAGAGCATGCAGGAAAGGTTTACCAGCGTGTTGCCTGGATTGGAATGTATTAACTAGAAGGAGAGTTTGGACAAACTTGGAGTATTTTCACTAGAGCATGGGAGGCTGAGGGGCAGCCTAATAGAAGTATAGAAAATGATGAGGTATGGAAAAGGCGGATAGTCAGAATCTCTTTCCTGGGTTGGAAAGTCAAATACTCAGGAGAATAGGTTTAAGATGAGAAGGGGAACGTTTAAAGATGCATTTGAAAAGTATTTTACAAAGAGCCTGGAACATGTGGCCAGGGGAGGTGGTAGAAGCAAATACATTAGCAAAGTTTAAGTGGCATTCAGACAGGCACATGAACAGGTAAAGTGTAGAGGGATATGGAGCTATGCGCAGGAGATGGGATTAGTTTAGAATAGCATCATGGTTGGCACAGACATGACAGGCTGAAGGGCCTGTTCCTGTGCTATGTTCTCTGATAATGCGCAATATAAAAGGGTTAATTAATAATCTTGATTAAGGAATCTTTAGGCAAGAGTGATCATAATATAGCACCATTTTATATTAGGTTTGAAAGTAATGTAGAGATGTAATTCTAAATAAAGGAAACCATGAGTCTCTAAGTAGAAAATTGGCTGTGGTGAACATTAAAAGGTATCATTATGAACAGGCAACATCTAATACAGATAGTTCTTATATAACATGATAGTTGCTTTCCTGTGTAACATAGTATTATAGAAAATAGCTCCATATAAGTAATGGGGCCTAAGGGAAAATCAGGATTGGGGTGAACCACCAAAAATATCAGTAAAAAACAAAACAAAAATAATAGTTAGCCTAACACAACTGATAGCACAGCCAAAGTAAATCTTTAAATCATATATTTTAATAAATTAATACAGTAAATTTAACACTTTAACACTAAAATCACTGACTACAGCATCATACCTTTTACAAAACTCTTCATCAGAAAGTCAGTGTGCCAACTGACCATGTGATGCCGAAGTCCAGTCCTCCTCAGAATTCTCCCCCACTTTGAAATAGAGTTTCTTCTAAATGTAGACTTTACTTCCCAGTTTCAAGCTAAGTTTCAAAGTTTTGCAGAGCTGACTGCATTCCTGTTTTAGCATATCAGAATTTGCATTTTGCAGAGGATCATGAGGCTGCGTTTTGCTGTTCAGGTAAGTGCCAGGGATGGAATTGCGTAACAGTGAACGGGAGTTGCTTTATAAAAAAAAGAGGTCCACAATTCACTAATCATATTACAACCAAATCGGGAGAACTACCCATACTTAGAGAGTTAATACATAGTTCACAACTGAAATACATTCCTTTAATGTACAAAAACCTAGTAGGGTTTCAAGTGTGGCTAATAAAATAAGATTGTATCACAATTAAAAATCAATTATGTCAAGTACAAGGGACAGTGCAGGAATGGGTCAGTGAGAAGACAATCAGTCATTGAAGTAGTGTCACTGTATGGTCAGTTTCAACAGTGTCCTCAGCGATCCTGCCAACTATGCCAAGTTTTGAGATCATGTACAATAGCAACCAAGATCGGTGAATGGCAGAAAAAGCATCTTTATTGAGTATCTGCAGCGGCACAGTTCGAGGCAACGATGGAATCCAAAGTACAGTTTTACAGTCGCCTCTTTTATACACAGTTTTTGCATACATTAAAATTTTAGCACCATGGCGTCACATTGTTATATCTATTGTACACAAGTTTGCATGACATCTGTCCTGGGGGAAGCAAGAGATAGTTTAAGCACTTGCTAAATGCTGGCTGTTACTCCTGATGGGATTAGAATGTCTGTCCAGTCTGAGCTTGCATAATTAAGAGGTGTTGGTCCTTTTGTCTTCAAAGTTAGAAATGTTAGTAGAAATGCTAGACCTATATGATCTAAGTAAGTGAGAAATTATATGTGTACTAAATATAAGTATGGAGGATATTAAATTGATCTCCCACAGCTGGGTCATGGGATTTCATCTACTATTGCCGGTTTTTGGCTGTTCCGACACATTCATTCTTGGTGGCTTCACACAAGTGCCGTTTTCGTAGTAAGTTTCTTAAAGTGGGTAGCGGCTCCTTCAAAGGAAACAATCCGTATGTTAGTACAAGATGGTAGTTCTAAATAAAAGTTAGAAATTGGTAGCACAGTTTTATCGGAATAGGTAGAAATAACTGTAAGGGAATTTCAAAGAGATAAAAATTTTGGTATCATTTGCAAACGTACTAACTATAGTTCATATGTTCACATTAAACTCATTTATATAAATGACAAAAAGCAATGGATCCAGCACTGACTCCCCCCTTAAAAAGAATAAATCCATAAATTAATACAAGATGGTAGTCCTAAATATAAGTCAGAAATTGGTAGTACAGTGTTATAGAAATAAGTAATTATAAAGAGATAAAAGGCAGCAGATTGTAGAGACATGCTGGTGGAGGAAACTGTTTGATGTCCTGCAGCATATTCAGGCCTCGAGAGACGGTTACTAAGGGCTAATTAATACTATAATCTTTCCATTGTTTCGGGCGAGTTATTAGATTAGATTCCCTACAGTGTGGAAACAGGCCCTTCGGCCCAACCAGTCCACACCAACCCTCCAAAGAGTAATCCACCCAGACCCATTTCCCCTCTGACTAATGCACCTAACACTATGGGCAATTTAGCATGGCCAATTCACCTGACTTGCACATCTTTGGACTGTGGGAGGAAACTGGAGCACCCGGAGGAAACCCACACAGACACGGGGAGAATATGCAAATTCCACAGTCAGTCGCCCGAGGCTGGAATTGAACCTGGGACCCTGGTGCTGTGAGGCAGCAGTGCTAACACTGAACCACCGTGGAGGCACAATGGCATAGCAGGCATTGTTCTGAGTAGGTTACAGTATTAACACTTATTCAGTGGTAGCCTTTGATACCGAAACAAGTCTAAACACTGCTAGCTGATATGAATTGAAAGGTGTAAAGTAAGAGTAATGGGTTGGCGGCATAGGAAGGGATGTTTAATTTAGTTTATCTTGTAAGGGATATGGACCTATGTGCAAGAAGATGAGATTAGTTTAGAATGGTTGGCACAAACATGGCAGGTTTTTATGAATGGAAATGTAATACAGCAAACATGAAGGGTTTGTGAGTGAGTTAGTAAAGAGAATCATTATACAAAATCTCGCAATAATCAGGAATAAAGAAATGGGAGAGAAACAAAATAAATACCTTGGTTTCTGTCATGGAGTCATCACCCTATACAGCAACCCTTCAGTCCAACCTGTCCATGCTGATCAGATATCCCAAATTAATCTAGTCCCAATTGCTAGCATCTAACTCATATCTCTGTAAACCTTTCTTATTAATGTACCCATCCAGATACCTTTTAAATGCTGTAATTGTACCAGCCTCCACGACTTCCTCTGGCAGCTCATTCCAATCACATGCCACCCTCTGCATGAAGGATTTGTCTGTTAGGTCCCTTCTAAATCTTTTCCCTCTCACCTTAGACCTATGCCTCTAGCTTTGGACACCCCCATCGTGGGGAAAAGACCTTGTCTATTTATGCTATCCATGCTCCTCATGATTTTATAAACCCCTATAAGGTCATCTCTCAGCCTTCAACGCTCCAGCGAAAACAGCCCCAGCCTATTCAGCCTCTCCCTATAGCTCAAATCCTCCAACCCTGGCAACATCCTTGTAAATATTTTCTGAACACTTTCAAGTTTCACAACATCCTTCCAATAGGAAGGAGACCAGAACTGCACACTATTTTCCAAAAGTGGCCTAACCAATATCCTGTACATCCACAATATGACCTCCAACTCCTATATTCAATACTCTGACCAATAAAGGCAAGCAGAGCAAATACCTTCTTCATTATTATATCTACCTGCGACTCCACTTTCAAGGAACTATGAACCTGCACTCTAAGGTCTCTTTGTTCAGCAACACTCCACAGACTTTACCATTAAGTGTATGAGTCCTGCTCTGATTTGTCTTTCCAAAATGCAGCATCTCACATTTTCTGCCACTCCTCAGCCCATTGGTCCATCTGATCAGGATCCAGTTGTATTCTGAGTTAACCTTCTTGGCTGTCCACTACACTGCCAATTTTGGTGTGATCTGCAAAATTACTAACTATATTTCATATATTCAGACACAAATCATTTGTATAAATGATGAAAAGCAGTGGACCCAATACTTGTCCCTGTGGCACATCACTGGTCACAGGCCTCCAGTCTGATAAATAACCTTTCACCACCATTCTCTGTCTTCTACCTTTGAGCCAGTTCTGTATCCAAATGGCTAGTTCTCCCTGTATTACATGAGATCTAACCTTGCTAATGAGTCTACCATGAGGAACCTTGTTGAATGTATTACTTAAGTCCATAACTTAAGTCCACCACTCTCCTATCATCAATCTTTTTTGTTGCTTTTTCAAAAAACTCAATCAAGTTCATGAGACATTATTTCCCACACACAAAGCAATGTTGACTATCCCTAATCATAGAACATAGAACATAGAACATAGAAGAATACAGCGCAGTACAGGCCCTTGGGCCCTCGATGTTGCGCCGATCCAAGCCCACCTAAACTACACTAACCCACTATCCTCCATATACCTATCCAATGCCCTCTTAAATGCCCATAAAGAGGGAGAGTCCACCACTGTTACTGGCAGGGCATTCCATGAACTAACGACTCGCTGAGTGAAGAACCTACCCCTAACATCTGTCCTATATCTACCCCCCCTTAATTTAAAGCTATGCCCCCTTGTAATACCCGACTCAATACGCGGGAAAAGGTTCATACTGTCGACCCTATCTAACCCCCTAATCATCTTGTACACCTCAATCAAGTCACCCCTAAACCTTCTTTTCTCTAGTGAAAACAGCCCCAAGTGCCTCAGTCTTTCCTCATACGATTTTCCTTCCATACCAGGCAACATCCTGGTAAACCTCCTCTGCACCCGTTCCAATGCCTCCACATCCTTCCTATAGTATGGCGACCAAAACTGCACACAATATTCCAGATGCGGCCGTACCAGAGTCTTATACAACTGCATCATGACCTCAGGACTCCGGAACTCAATTCCTCTACCAATAAAAGCCAGTACGCCATATGCCTTCCTCACCGCACTATTTACCTGGGTGGCAACTTTCAGAGATCTGTGTACATGGACACCAAGATCCCTCTGCTCATCCACACTACCAAGTATCCGACCATTAGCCCAGTACCCCATCTTTTTGTTATTCTTCCCAAAGTGAATCACCTCGCACTTAGCTACATTGAATTCCATCTGCCACCTTTCTGCCCAGCTCTGCAGCTTCTCTATATCCTGCTGTAACCTGCCACATGCTTCCTCACTGTCAACAACTCCTCCGACTTTCGTATCATCCGCAAACTTGCTCACCCAACCTTCTAACCCCTCTTCCAGGTCATTTATAAAAATGACAAACAGCAATGGTCCCAAAACAGATCCTTGCGGAACACCGCTAGTGACGGCACTCCATGAAGAAACTTTGCCATCAACTACTACCCTCTGTCTTCTTCCATCCAGCCAATTCCTAATCCAAACCTCCAACTCACCCTCAATGCCATATCTCCGTATTTTCTGCAGTAGCCTACCATGGGGAACCTTATCAAACGCCTTACTAAAATCCATATATACCACATCTACCGCTTTCCCCTCATCAACCTCCTTCGTCACCTTTTCAAAGAATTCAATAAGGTTTGTGAGGCACGACCTGCCCTTCACAAAACCATGCTGACTATCCTTGATCACATTATTCCTATCCAGATGTGCATAAATCCTATCCCTTACAATTCTCTCTAAGACTTTGCCCACAACAGAAGTGAGACTCACCGGCCTATAGTTATTAGGGCTATCCCTACTCCCCTTTTTGAACAAGGGAACCACATTTGCTATCCTCCAGTCTTCTGGGACTACTCCTGTAGACAAAGAGGACATAAAAATCAAGGCCAATGGCTCTGCAATCTCCTCCCTTGCTTCCCAGAGAATCCTAGGATAAATGCCATCAGGCCCAGGGGACTTATCTATTTTCACCTTTTCCAGGATTTCCAACACCTCTTCTCTACATACCTCAAAGCCATCCATTCTACTTATTTGTGCCTCAGTATTCTCATCGACAACAATGCCCTGTTCCTGAGTGAATACTGAAGAAAAGTATTCATTCAGTGTCTCCCCAATCTCTTCCGCCTCCACACGCAACTTCCCACTACTATCCTTGACTGGACCTATTCCTACCCTAGTCATTCTTTTATTCCTAACATACCTATAGAAAGCCTTAGGGTTTTCCCTAATCCTATCTACTAAGGACCTTTCATGTCCCCTCCTTGCTGCTTTTAGCTCTCTCTTCAGGTCCTTCCTGGCTAGCCTATAACTCTCAATCGCCCCAATTGAACCTTCACGTCTCATCTTGAGGTAGGCCGCCCTCTTCCATTTAACAAGGGATTCCAATTCCTTATCAAACCACGGCTCCCTCACACGACCCTTTCCTTCCTGCCTGACAGGTACATAATTATCAAGGACACTCAATAGTTGCCCCTTGAACAAGTTCCACATATCATTTACACTCTTGCCTTGGAGTCTACTTTTCCAAGCCACACATCCTAAGTCATGCCTCACCGCATCATAATTTCCCTTACCCCAGCTATAATTCTTGCCCTGTAGTACACACTTATCCCTCTCCATCACGAGTGTAAAAATCACCGAATTATGGTCACTATCCCCAAAGTGCTCACCTACCTCTAATTCTAACACCTGGCCTGGTTCGTTACCCAGAACCAAATCCAATATGGCCTCACCTCTTGTTGGCCTGTCTACATATTGTGTCAGGAAACTCTCCTGCACACATTGAACAAACACTGACCCATCTAACGAACTTGAGCTATAGCTTTCCCAATCAATATCAGGAAAGTTAAAGTCCCCCATAACAACCACCCTGTTACTGTCACTCATCTCCTGAATCACCTTCCCAATCCTTTCTTCAATGATTCTAGGACTATTAGGAGGCCTGTAAAAGACTCCTAACAGGGTGACCTCACCTTTCCTATTCCTAACCTCAGCCCAAACTACCTCAGATGGCAAGTCCTCATCCATCGTCCTTTCCACCGCTGTAATACTATCTTTGACAAGCAATGCCACACCTCCCCCTCTTTTACCCCCACCTCTGACCCTACTAAAACATTTAAATCCCGGAACCTGCAACAGCCAATCCTGTCCCTGTTCTAGCCATGTCTCCGTAATAGCCACAACATCGAAGTCCCAGGTACCAACCAACGCTGCAAGTTCACCTACCTTATTTCGTATACTTCTTGCATTGAAGTATACACACTTCAAGCCACTTCCCTGTTTACAGGCACCCTCCTTGGAAATTGATCCCATGTTCCTCACCTCCCTACACTCCAGGCCCTGCACCCTGAAGCTACAATCTGGGTTCCCATGCCCCTGCCGAGTTAGTTTAAACCCCCCCCAAGAGCACTAGCAAACCTCCCCCCAAGGATACTGGTTCCCCTCAGGTTCAGGTGTAGACCATCCTGTTTATAGAGGTCCCACCGTCCCCAGAAAGAACCCCAGTAATCCAAAAACTGGAACCCCTCCCTCCTGCACCATCCCTGAAGCCACGCATTTAATTGTTCTCTCTCCCTATTCCTCGAATCTCTATCACGTGGCACGGGTAACAAACCAGAGACAACAACTCTGTTTGTTCTAACTCCAAGCTTCCAACCTAGCTCCCTGAAAGCCTGTCTAACATCCTCAGCACTCCTCCTACCTATGTCGTTGGTGCCAATGTGGACCACGACTTCGGGTTGCTCCCCCTCCCCCTCCAGGACCCGGAAAACACGATCAGAGACATCACGTACCCTTGCACCTGGGAGGCAACATACCAAACGTGAGTCTCTCTCGTTCCCACAAAACCGCCTATCTGTGCCACGAACTATCGAGTCCCCAATTACTACTGCTCTGCTCTTCTTCACCCTTCCCTTCTGAGTAACGGGGACAGGCTCCGTGCCAGAGACCTGAGCCCCGTTACTTACCCCTGGTAAGTCATCCCCCCCACAAGTATCCAAAACGGTATACTTGTTCTTGAGGGGAATGGCCGCAGGAGGTCCCTGCACTGGCTGCTTCCTCCCAGTCCCCCTCACTGTAACCCATCTATCTGCCATCTTGGGAGTTACTACTTCCCTATAACTCTGATCTATGACCCCCTCTGCCTCCCGAATGATCCGAAGTTCATCCAACTCCAGCTCCAGTTCCCTAACACGGTCTTGGAGGAGCTGGAGATGGGTGCACTTCCTGCAAGTGTAATCGGCAGGGACGTCGATGGCATCCCTCACCTCATACATGTTGCAGGAGGAACATTGCACTGCCTTCACTGCCATCCCTCTAAAGCTAACTGTTTAAACAAAAACTGTGTCTAAATAATACAAGCAAAATTCAGCACTTACCTGCTTGCCACAACAGATGTTATTATTAGGTTAGAGGAGGAGGGCGGGTGGGAGGCACTACCCGTGTAGTGCCTCGGGTTCCTCTCCTTCACGCTTTTGAAGGGGGAAAAAAACTAACCCAGCTAAGCTTACACTAACTGCTTCCGGGTCTCGGCTGCCCCTCTGCTTGCCGTCACTTCCTCTGCTGCTCCCGCTCTTTCTGTAATCAGTCCTTGCCTTTCCAAATACTTGTAATCCTGACTCCCAGAATTCCCTCTGAAATGTTCCCACCACTGATGTCCGGCTCACTGGTCAATAAAAGTTCCCTAACTTTTCCTTACCACCATTTTAAAATAATGGCATCACGTTAGCCAACCTCCAGTCTTCCAGCATCTCACCTGTGACTAACAATTATACAAATATCTCAGCAAAGGGCCCCAGCAGTGAATTCTCTAGCTTCCCACAGAGTTCTAGGGTACACCTGATCAGATCCTGGGGAGTTTTCCATCTTAATGCATTTTAAGACATCTAGCACCTCCTCCTCTGTAATATGGACTCTTCACAGAGGAACAATTGAAAAAGCTATCAGAAGGAATGCAGCAGTACAAACACAGAGCTGCAAAATAATGTTAGTTAAAAAGCAGTAATAGCAAATTTAACAGGACGTAAAGTAGATAAATCTTGATCTGATGACTTACATCCCAGAATGTTGAAAGAGGTGATCGTAGTTTTGGAGCACCTTAGTGGTCATCTTTCAAAATGTTGAAAATGTGTTGCTGGAAAAGTACAGCAGGTCAGGTAGCATTCAAGGAGCAAGAGAATCGACGTTTCGGGCATGAGCCCTTCTTCAGGAATGAGGAAAGTGTGTCCAGCAGGCTAAGATAAACGGTAGGGAGGAGGGACTTGGGGGAGGGGCGTTGGAAATGCGATAGGTGGAGGGAGGTCAAGGTGAGGGTGATAGGCCGGAGTGGGGTGGGGGCGGAGAGGTCAGGAAGAAGATTGCAGGTTAGGAAGGTGGTGCTGAGTTCGAGGGATTTGACTGAGACAAGGTGGGGGGAGGGGAAATGAGGAAACTGGAGAAATCTGAGTTCATCCCTTGTGGTTGGAGGGTTCCAGTCGAAAGATGAGGCGCTCTTCCTCCAACTGCCGTGTTGCTATGGTCTGGCGATGGAGGAGGCCAAGGACCCGAATGTCCTTGGTGGAGTGGGAGGGGGAGTTGAAGTGTTGAGCCACGGGGTGGTTGATCCGGGTGTCCCAGAGGTGTTCTCTGAACCGTTCCGCAAGTAGGCGTCCTGTCTCCCCAATGTAGAGGAGGCCACATCGGGTGCAGTGGATGCAATAGATGATGTGTGTGGAGGTGCAGGTGAATTTGTGGCGGATATGGAAGGATGCCTTGGGGCCTTGGAGGGAAGTAAGGGGGGGGGAGGGGGGGGGAGGTGTGGGCGCAAGTTTTGCATTTTTTGCGGTTGCAGGGGAAGGTGCCGGGAGTGGACGTTGGGTTGGCGGGGGGTGTGGACCTGACGAGGGAGTCACGGAGGGAGTGGTCTTTTCGGAACGCTGATAGGGGAGGGGAGGGGAGGGAAATATATCCCTGGTGGTGGGGTCCGTTTGGAGGTGGCGGAAATGACGACGGATGATACGCTGTATATGGAGGTTGGTGGGGTAGTAGGTGAGGACAGTGGGGTTCTGTCCTGGTGGCGATCGGAGGGGCGGGGCTCAAGGGCGGAGGAGCGGGAAGTGGAGGAGATGCGGGGGAGGGCATCGTCGATCACGTCTGGGGGGAAATTGCGGTCTTTGAAGAAGGAGGCCATCTAGGTTGTACAGTATTGGAACTAGTCCTCCTGGGAGCAGATGCGGCGAAGACGAAGGAATTGGGAATATGGGATGGCATTTTTACAGGGGGCAGGGTGGGAGAAGGTGTAGTCTAGGTAGCTGTGGGAGTCGGTCGGTTTATAGTAAATGTCCGTGTTGATTCGGTCGCCCGAGATAGAACCCAGATGGCCTCCTTCTTCAAAGACCGCAATTTCCCCTCCGATGTGATCGATGATGCTCTCCACCGCATCTCCTCCACTTCCCGCTCCTCCGCCCTTGAGCCCCGCCCCTCCAATCGCCACCAGGACAGAACCCCACTGGTCCTCACCTACCACCCCACCAACCTCCATGTACAGCGTATCATCCGTCGTCATTTCCGCCACCTCCAAACGGACCCCACCACCAGGGATATATTTCCCTCCCCTCCCCTATCAGCGTTCCGAAAAGACCACTCCCTCCGTGACTCCCTCGTCAGGTCCACACCCCCCACCAACCCAACGTCCACTCCCGGCACCTTCCCCTGCAACCGCAAGAAATGCAAAACTTGCGCCACACCTCCCCCCCTTACTTCCCTCCAAGGCCCCAAGGGATACTTCCATATCCGCCACAAATTCACCTGCACCTCCACACACATCATTTATTGCATCCGCTGCACCCGATGTGGCCTCCTCTATATTGGGGAGACAGGCCGCCTACTTGCGGAACGTTTCAGAGAACACCTCTGGGACACCCGGATCAACCGACCCAACCACCTCGTGGCTCAACACTTCAACTCCCCCTCCCACTCCACCAAGGACATGCGGGTCCTTGGACTCCTCCATCGCCAGACCATAGCAACACGACGGCTGGAGGAAGAGCACCTCATCTTTCGCCTAGGAACCCTCCAACCACAAGGGATGAACTCAGATTTCTCCAGTTTCCTCATTTCCCCTCCCCCCACCTTGTCTCAGTCAAATCCCTCAAACTCAGCACCGCCTTCCTAACCTGCAATCTTCTTCCTGACCTCTCCGCCCCCACCCCCACTCCGGCCTTTCACCCTCACCTTGACCTCCTTCCACCTATCGCATTTCCAACACCCCTCCCCCAAGTCCCTCCTCCCTACCTTTTATCTTAGCCTGCTGGACACACTTTCCTCATTCCTGAAGAAGGGCTCATGCCTGAAACGTCGATTCTCCTGCTCCTTGGATGCTGCCTGACCTGCTGCGCTTTTCCAGCAACACATTTTCAGCTCTGATCTCCAGCATCTGCAGTCCTCACTTTCTCCTAGAAGATCTTTCAAAATGTTACAGACTCTGGAATGGTCACAGCATATTGGAAGATGGCAAATGTAACCCCATTAGTTAAGGAAAAAAGGGGAGAGAAAATAGGAAACTAAGGTTCTGTTAACCTAAAGTCAGTCAAAGGGCAATGTTGGAATCTACAATGCAGGTATATTAGCCTTTATGTCAAGGTGATTTGAATATCGGAATAAGGATGTCTTACTGACATTATATGGAGTTGAGCCCATACAGAATAGTTTATGCAGTTTTGGTCTCCTTACCTGAGAAAAGGTATAGATAAAGGAGTTATGTGGCATCGACTTCACTATAACCTGAAGCATATTTTCTTTCACTATCTTTGACTTTTCATCTCACTCATTATGAAAAGTGGGCGCATTCCTCTCATGGTGACCAACACAGACGTTTCACCACTGCCAGAGTCATCAATCTTCCATGCCTCTCACACCATATTTAAAGGCCGGCCAGGCATCACTATGATGCTGCAAGCAAGGAATGAACCCTCACAGTGTGTTGATCACCTCTGAGATCTCTGTGCATGATGTCCAAAAGGAATTAAGCAAGTTCCTCATTTCCTCGACAAAGACCTCACGACTCTGATGGGCCGGGTGTTGGAGAGAAGGTCAGTCCTTTTCCCAACTGACTGCAGAAATCAGCCACACTCCCAGCTGGCCTGGAGAGTGTGAGCAGCACATGTCAGTGCAGCGTTGACTTTGAAAAGGCACGCCCAAGCAGAAAGAGGGTCAGTGGTTTTCTGCACTCCGTGAGGGTAAGTGGCAAAGAACCTTCTTCACTTGAACTCTGCCATTACACGTACAGCTGACTCAAAGTGATGGACTACAGGTCTCACTATTGCAAGTACTAAGGGATTGGTTATCTTGGATGGCTGGCTTAGAATGTAGAGAGACACCAACAGCAGTGGGTTCAATTCCCACACTGCCTGAGGTTACCATGAAGGTCCTGTGAAGATGTGGTGACCGTCAGGTTAAACCACCACTAGTCATCTCTCCTCTCCAATGAGAGAGCGGTCCAATAATCCTCTGGGATTATGGTGATTTCATGCTTTATGTCCACTCAAGGACTTACCTCATCCTCCCTCAGCCTTCCTCCCTCAGCCTTTCTCTACTCACTTGCTCACTGGGGTTGCCTCACCAAGCGTTGTGCTCATGGATGATCAGTGACTGGTTTGCATCAACTTCCATCAGACTGAATCCTTCCCACTGCCACACTGGCCTGGGAAGAGGGATTGCAGACATCAGGCTCCACAGTCTGTACCAGGAGAGGATTCTGGCTCACCCATCATTTGCCAGCATCTCCTTGCTGGAATGTCATAGAATCCCTACGGTGTGGAAACAGACCATTAGGCCCAACAAGTCCACACCGACCCTCTGAAGAATATCCCACCCAGACACATTCCCCTATCATATAACTTTATGTTTCCCCTGACAAATGCACCTAACCTACACATCCTTGAACACTATGGACAATTTAGCATGGGCAATTCGCCTTAACCTATGCATCTTTGAATTGTGGGAGGAAAGTGCAGCACCCGGAGGAAACCCACCCAGACACGGGAAGAATGTGCAAACTCCACACAGTCGCCCAGGGCTGGAATTGAACCCGGGTCCCTGGCGCTGAGAGACAACAGTACTAACCACTGAGCCACTATGCCACCCACTTGTCCTGCTGCTTTTCCTCTGGAGGGTGGGTGGCAATCACTGTAACTGGCTATTGTCTTGCTGACAATCTTGCAATGCTGTCTCCTTCTCTGTTGCCAGGTCACAATAGATAGCCATTTCAGCTCCATGAGCAGCTCATTGGTGGGGAAGGTCAGATGGTTGCGGAGAGTTATTGAAAGGGTGTCTGACCCCTGCACCATATGTTATGTTCTAACACTGTGTAGCATGGGGCCCTCCCAAGAACATTATTGCCATTCCTCATTAAAGAGCTCTGAGGTTTGTCACCTCATCCAATTGCACAGTGAACAACCAAAGAGTTTGTGCTCCATTGAGAATGGATTGCTGCAGGAACGTCTCCATGAAATGTCCCTTCCACAACAAGGAAATATCTCTTCAAAATTCCAGGGCACATCCCCACAACACTCACTTCAGTGCAGGGATAGGGCAGCAGCTTTGAGTTGAATTTCACTACTTGCTAGGAACTGTTCACATCCAATAGGAAATTTTGATTCTGCTTTTAAGTTCCTTGTTATAATAAAACCTGTAGAATTTACATGACTTTGATGCTCCTGATTGCTTGAGGCCATTCGATGAAACATGTGTTCTTCAACACTTAGTGGACTGCAAATTTAAGTGTTTGCTGATCGCCATTACCAGGCCAGGAGTCACTTTTAAAATTTTCATTCTTCTCTTCAAATCCCTCCATGTTCTCACCCTCTGCCATCTCTGAAACTTTCCATTTCTTCAATTCCTCTCATCCCAGATTCCCATTGCTCCCTCAGTGGTAGCACTGGCTTCAGTAACCTGGATCCTAAGTCTTGAATTATCCTCCCAAAGAGTTTTGCCTCTTTCTCTCTGTCCACAAGGTGTATCGCTTCCGACAAGCATTTGACCAGCTTTCCCAGTGTCTCTTCCTTTTGTTCAATGTCAGGCAGCATCCAAGGAACAGGAGAATCGACGTTTCGGGCATAAGCCCTTCTTCAGGAACTTCAGCCCTTTTCCAGCAACACATTTTCAGCTCTGATCTCCAGCATCTGCAGCCCTCACTTTCTCTCGTTCAATGTCAGTTGTTTTGTTTATGTTTTTAGGATGTTTGACAAGGTTAAAAATGCTGCTATTGAGTGCCATCTGCTGTCCATTGGCAGTACTGTAGCACTGGCCTCCTTCAGTTTGCCAATTTGATGCAGATTGTCATTTGAATGCACATAATTGCTTAGGGCCAATTTATGAAACACTACCTCCAGGGAGCACTCAAAGAGAAGCACTTTCTTTTATTTCTTGCTGAAGCCATGGAAATTCTTACAGAGGTTTGGATCCTTGTTTATTAGAGAGCCAGAGCCAGGATCAAACACTCCACATTTAACATTGGATGCAGATGTTGATCTTCCCTAACTCCACTCCAATCTCAGCAGCGCTTTGCTACTGCATCGCTGAGATATTTCTTCCCACTTCAATGATAATCACCATCATCTCGCCTGAGTGACCACATAGGTCCCTTCACAAGTTGAAAGTAGCTAGAGACCAACTCTATCATTGTTCACTTTGTATTCTTACAACAAATAGTGAGAAGAGACTTTGAGTCCAAACCTTGGCTAGACCAGGTCCCAGAGAAAAAGGATCAGACTGTAACCCACCATCACTATGACAGTAAGAGGGATGAGTTGGCTGTCAGAGATTGGATAACTTAATTACTTAAGGAATGACAGCTGGCATGGTAGTCCTGTCTCTGGTAGTTCCTCAAACTACTAGAGGACACTTGTCATGGAATGTTTCCCATGGTTAGATTCTGGAATACTTTAAAGTGGAGAGGATTTTTGATAAAGTTAATTCAGGGACTGTTGCCATTGCTTATTGGGCAGACATTGTTTGCTCCTCCCTCATTACCTTTATGAAGATGATGGTACTGGCCACCCGGGTGTTTTCCTATCTTCCTGGTGGTGGAATTTGAATAAAGATTGGTGCACTTTGTGTCTTTCACTGTGTCTCACACCTGCACACACACACACCATGGGTGCTGGGGAAAAAATAAGCACTACCGCACTTAGGTGGTAGTGTGGGGGAAAAAAAAAGAAAAACTGTATTTGAATAAAGATTCGTGCACTTTGTGTCTTTAAAAAAAGAGAAAAAAAATATAAACAGGAGATTAGTTTGAAGAAAAAAAAATGAAGATGATGGTATGCTGCCTTCTTGAACTGTTGCAGTCCACTTGCTATAGGTAGACCCACAATGCTGTACCAGGATTTTAACCCAGTGGCAGTGAAGGAATGATGATATATTTCCAAGTTAGGATGGTGAATGGTTTGGAGCGGAACTTGCAGTTGCTGCCCTTGTCCTTTTTTAAGGCAATGATTGTGATCTGGAAAGTGCTGATGAAGAGGCTTTGGTGAGTTTCTGCAATGCAGCTATGACAACATGCTGGCTGATCAGGAAATTCGTCTGGTCTTATTCCTTGCCTTAGGTATAGCAGAAGCATTTGCAGGTTCATAATGAACCTTTTTATTCATATCACACCTTCCATAAACCTGGCACATTGGCAGGGACTCTACCCACTATGACAAAATGTGGAGGTGCCAGTGTTGGACTGGGGGGGGGGGGTGGCGTGGCAAAATTAAAAATCATGCAACATCAGGTTATAGTCCAGCAGGTTTATTGGGAAGTGCTAGTTTTCGGAGCTCTGAAAGCTAGTACTTCCAAACAAACCGGTTGGACTATAACCTGGTGTGGTGTGATTTTTCACTGTGCCAAAGACATTCTACAGTAGGCACATTTAAAGCTTCCTTACTCTTCTGCCTTATCTTTTTCAAACAGATCATGTATGACGATAACTTTAACCTGAAGTTTTTGAGCTTTTTACAATCAGCTTGGGGTTAAGTGTGTAGACCTCACCATCCAGAACTAATAAAGCAAAGTGCTTTTGAATGTGTTTGTGTTTTCCATGAATCCCATTCCATTTGTAACAGGCTTCAGGCTTTTACAAAGTATCGCACATCCGAAATACAATGACAGATAAATAGCTCATTGTTTCAAGGGATCCATTTCATAAGTAATATCTAAAAGTAACATTTTCTGGACTAAACACTGATTTCCATAAAATGATTGTATTTTGTTTACTATTCCTAAGAGAAAGGATTGGCTCAATTCAGCAGTTTTTGAGAGGTTTTTTTTCCCTCTTCATTCAGCTACCATGCTAATGTCAATTTCTATCTTGCTGTACACGTTTTGGTTTCGATACATCAAAAGAATACAAGAGATCGTGATGGACATAATCAAAAATCTCTTCATAACGCAGCTCTCCAGAGGTAAGTGCTTAGAGTGGTGTGCTTTTAAACAATGACCCCCGGCAGTACTTGATGGTTTTTCTGTCAGCACATCTTTCACTGTACAAATCGCAAGCAATTATGGCAAACAATTAACAGGTCTGTAAACAAGTGACAAATATCCATCTACTAAATAATTGCCTGTGGATATTTAATGATTCAGATGTGAACCGTGTTAGGCTTAGTACAGAGGGATTGAAGAAGTCTATCAATGAGATCGCCACCTGCAGGCACAATTACTTAATCGCATCACTGTAAGGTTGGAAAAGGCACACCCAAGATGCACCAGGGGATTTACCTTGTGAATTTACTCGTACTAAGAGTCTCCTCAAGGTAATTAGAATGCAGATAACCACAGTTAGCTCATCGGTTAAATTTCAAGGAAATTTTCCATGGGATCCTTACAGTGTCGTCCATACTCACCTCCAAATAGCATCCCATCCAGACTCACCCCTCTACCCTATCCCTGTGACCCTGCATTTCCCATGGCTAATCCACCCACCATGCATATCCTGAACACTGTGAAAAATTTATTATTCCCAATCCACCTGACCTGCACATCTTTGGACTATGTGGGGGAACTGGAGCACATGGAGGAAACCCATGCAGACATGAGAAGAACACGCAAACTCCATCCAGACAGTAACCTGAGGATGGAATTGAACCCAAGTCCCTGGCACAGTCAGGCAGCAGTGCTAACCACTGAGCCACATGCTGACCCTATTCTTGGAGATATGGGCATTACTGGTAAGACTAGCACCTATTGCCCATCTGTTGCTGTCCTTGAAGTGGTGGTTCAGAACCTTTATCGTGATGTGCTGCAGTTTGTATAAGGAAGATGTTGGATATGGATCCCAGGATTTTGAACCATCATCTCAGTATTGAGTTGATTTTTCCAAATTCATTCACTGTCATGGTATTAAACATCCTCATGAATCCTCTGAGCTGAGATTTTCTCATTGGGATGGGCTTCAGGAATTTTCCACAATTCCACCAACTGTCATGTCATTGGCAAACTTACTAACCCACCATTCCATTTCATCATCCAAGTCATTTATACAAATCACAAAGAGCAGAGGTCTCAGAGCCAATCCCTGTGGTCACCAAACTCCAGGCTGAATATTTTTCATCTACTACCACCCTCAGTCTTCCATGGGCCAATCGATGCTTGTATCTAGACAGACAGATTTCCCTATATCCCATGTCTCCTTACTTTCTGATTGAGCTATGGGGAACAAAGCTTCCCTTTGGTTGGAGGGCAACAAGATGCTACCACCTGACCGCCAGCCAGGCGTAAGCTCAGGGGCCACCCGAGCTCACCCACCAACTAATCCCCTATGTGGAGTTGCACTGTGGCTCAATGTTAGCACAGCTGCCTCACAGCAGCAGGGACCTGGGTTCAATTCCAGCCTTGGGCTTCTGTGTATGGGAGTTTGCACATTCTCCCCACGTCTATGTGGGTTTCTTCTGGGTGCTCCAGAGTCCTCCCACAATCCAAAGATGTGCAGTTTAGGTGAATTAGCTGTGCTAACTTGTCCACAGTGTTCAGGGATGTGTACCTTAGGTGCATTAGTCAGGGGTAAATGCAGAGTAATAGGGTAGGGGAATGGGTCTCGATGGGTTACTTTTCAGAAGGTTGGTGTGGACTTGTTGGGCTGAATGGCCTGTTTCCACACCATAGGGATTCTATGGGAAACCTTATCAAATGCCTTGCTAAAAATCATATACACCACATCCACTGCTCTACCTTCATCAATGTGTTTTGACACATCCTGAAAGAATTCAGTAAGGCTTGTGAAGCATGACCTGTCAATCACAAAGCCATGCTGACTATCTTTTCTAAATAATCATAAATCGTGTCCCTCACATAGCAACCTTTATCCTGTAACATAGGTATGACTACCTCCCTATAACTCCTCTCTATCACCCCTTCAGCTTCCTGAATGATCTGAATACATCCAGCTCCAGCTCCAGTTCCCCAACGCAGTCTGTGAGGAGCTGGAATTGGGTGCACATTTTGCAAATGAAGTCAGCAGTGACACTAGTGGTGTTCCTTACCTCCCACATCTTGCGAGAGGAGCATGCACCTGCCCTAGCTTCCATCCCCTCTGCTCTAAATTACCAAAAAAAGATTTTAAAAACGTCTTACCAACCCTTCACATAGTCATTTTCTTTTCGTTAGAGGAGGAGGACGGGTGGGAGTAGTGTTTCGGATTTAGTCACTGCCCGAATATATTAGTTCACTTACCCAGCAGTCCCTGTCTCCTCCTCTGCCCCTGTTCAGCCTTCACTCCACTGATTCAAGAGGGAGGTATTTTATTTTCAAATTTACCTTCCCGCTGCCCCCGGCTCACGGTCTCTTGATTCCCGCTGCTAAAAGGGAGGCTGCTGATTCATGAGGTAAGTATTTAATATTATAATATACTTTCCCTGCAACTCTTGTTTTAAACCACTCCTGGGTCATGGCCTGTCATTAATCACTTCCTCCAAGGTGATATGCAGGCGGCAATGACACACACACGCATAAATTGCCCAGAACTAGTTGGATTGTAACTTGTCATGTGAGACATGTATGCATGATGACTAATGTGCTTTGCGTGTTGCTATGCCAGAATGTCCCAGCATGTTAATATCACAAGTAACAGGTAATTGGAGTTAATTCATTAATTTATAAATACATTAAGGACAAAAAGGTAACTAGGGAGAGAATAGGACCCCTCAAAGATCAGCAAAACAGCCTGTGTGGAACTGCAGGAGATGGGGGAGATACTAAACGAATATTTTGCATAGTGGTTACTGTGGAGAAGGACATGAAAGATATAGAATGTTGGGAAATAGATAGTGACATTGTGAAAAATGTCCATATTATGGAGGATGAGGTGCTGGATGCCTTAAAGCAGGTGGCTCAGTGGTTAGCATTACTGCCTCATAGTGCCATGGACTTGAGTTCAATTCCCACCTCAGGCGACTGTCTGTGTGGAGTTTGCACATTCTCCCTGCATCTGCATGGGTTACTTCTGGGAGCTTCAGTTCCCTCCAACAATCCAAAGATGTGAAGGTCAGGGGAATTGGCCATGCTAAATTGCCCATAGTGTAGGTTATTAGTCACATGTAAGTATAGGGTGAATGGGTCTGCATGAGTTACTCTTTGGAGGTTTGGTGTGGACTTGTTGGGCCGAAGGGCCTATTTCCACAGTGCAGAGATTCTAATTCAACATAAAGGTGGATAAATCCACAGGGTGTGATCAAGTGTATTCCAGAACTCTGTGGGGAGCTAGGGAAGTGATTGCTGGTCCCCTTGCTGAGATATTTGGATCATCGATAGTCACAGGTGGGGTGCCAGGTTGGCTAATGTGGTGCCACTCTTTAAGAAGGGTGGTAAGGAAAAGCCAGGAATCTATAGACCGATGAGCCTGACATTGTTGGTGGGCAAGTTGTTGGAAGGAATCCTGAAGGACAGGATTTACACATAAAGGTAAGAACTGATTAGGGATAATCAACATGGCTTTGTGCATGGGAACTCATGTCTCACTAACTTGACTGAGTTTTTTGAAGAAGTAACAAAGAGGAGTGATGAGGGCAGAGCTGGAGACGTGATCCATATGGACTTCAGTAAGGCGTTACACAAGGTTCCTCATAGTACACAGGTTAGCAAGATTAGATCACATGGAATAGAGGGAGAACTAGCCATTTGGATACAGAACTGGTTCGGAAGGTGGTGAGGGTTGCTTTTCAGACTGGAGGCCTGTGACCAGTGGTGTACCACAAAGATTGGTGCTGGGTCCACTGCTTTTTGTCATTGATATAAATAATTTGGATGTGAATATAGGAGGTATAGTTAGTAGGTTTGCAGATGACAACAAAATTGGACAGTGAAAACGTTGCCTCAGAGGACAACGGGATCTTGCGAGGTGCTTTTTGAAAAAGCAAATCAGGGCAGTACTTATACACTTAATGGGAAGGTCCTGGGGAGACCTTGGAATATAGGTTCATAATTCCTTCAAAGTGGAGTCTCAGGTAGATAGGAAGTGAAGAAGGTGTTTGGTATGCTTTCCTTTATTGGTCAGATCATTGAGTGTAGGAGTTGGGGGGTCATGTTGTGGCTGTATAGGACATTGGTTAAGCTAGTTTTGGAATATTGTGTGCAACTCTGGTTTTCCTTCTTTCAGAAGAATGTTGTGAAACCTAAGGGTTAGAAAAGATTTACAAGGATGTTGCCAGGTTTGGAGGGTTTGAGCTATAGGGAGAGGCTGAATAGTCTGGGGCTGTTGTCCCTGGAGCGTCAGAGGCGAAGAGGTGACCTTGTGGAAGTTTATAAAATCATGGTCTTTTCCCTGGGATGGGGGAGTCCAGGCATAGGTTTAAGGGAAAGATATAAAAGAGACCTAAGGGGCAATATTTTCACTTAAAGAATGATGTGTATATAGAATGAGCTGCCAGAGGAAGTGGTGGAGGCTGGTGCATTTACAACATTTAGATTAGATTCCCTACAGTATCGAAAAAGGCCCTTCAGCCCAACAAGTCCACGCTGACCCTCCAAAGAGCAACCCACCCAGACCCATTCACCCCTGACTAATGAACCTAACACTATAGGAAATTTAGCATGGCCAATTCACCTAACCTGCACATCTTTTGGACTGTGGGCAGAAACCAGAGGAAGTCCATGCAGACACGAGGAGAATGGTCAAACTCCACACAGACAGTTGCCCGAGGCAGGAATCAAACCTGGGTCCCTGGCATTGTGAGGAAGCAGTGCTAACCACTGTGCTATTGTGCTGCCCTTAAAAGACATCTGGATGGGTGTATGAATAGGAAGAATTTGGAGGGATATGGACCAAGTGCTGGCAAATGGGACTGGATTAATTTAGGAAATCTGGTTGGCATGGACAAGTTGGACCGAAGGATCTGTTTCTGTGCTGTACATCATGAAGACTCTATGACTGTGATTAATTGAGAAGTAAACAAAAATAAGGAATTTAGGGCCTCTTGTGACACAATGGTAGTGTACATGGACTGAGTCACCCAGGTTCAAGTGTCACCTGCTCAAAAGATGTGGACTAACATCTCTGAACGGTTGATTTGAAAACTAGGTTGATTAGAAAGGAGAAAGTGAGGACTGCAGATGCTGGAGATCAGAGCTTAAAAATGTGTTGCTACATCTTCCGCCTAGGAATCCTCCAGCCACAGGGGATGAATGTGGATTTCTCCAGCTTCCTCATTTCCCCTCCCCCCACCACTTTATCTCAGTCCCAACCCTCGGACTCAGCACCGCCGTCTTGACCTGCAATCTTCTTCCCGACCTCTCCGCCCCCACCCCCTCTCCGGCCTATCAGCCTCACCTTAACCTCCTTCCACCTATCGCATTCCCAACGCCCCTCCCCCAAGTCCCTCCTCCCTACCTTTTATCTTAGCCTGCTTGGCACACTTTCCTCATTTCTGAAGAAGGGCTTATGCCCGAAACGTCGATTCTCCTTCTCCTTGGATGCTACCTGACCTGCTGTGCTTTTCCAGCAACACATTTTTAAGGTTGATTAGAAAACCTAGTTTTCTAATCAACCTGTTCAGAAAGGGAAATAGGGCTCTGGTGGTACAGTGGTGGTGTACCTAACTCTGAGAGAGGAGGCCTGGGTTCAAGTCTCATATGATTCTATAATCTCTACACAGCATGATTAAAATACCTACAAATGGAAAGAGCTGCAAGACTGAATAGTTAATAAACTTTATCCACAAGTAAAGGTGTCTTAGCTTCTGTCTCATCGACTGGCTGTGGTTGGCATCTGGATTGACACAGAAGATGCCATCGGGGAACCAGATATCAAACATTCCTCAATTGGTGACCAGACCTTTAGCTCCTGATGCGGTCAGTGTGTGGCAAGGGGAGCATCCTGTACACAGCCAGCAAAGAGCTCTCCCTACCCATCAGAAAATGAACATGGCTGGAGATTGCAACAATTATAGCTGCCTAAACATAAGCGCATCTGGATTCAGTGCTGCAAGTGCCTGAATAATCTGTTGTCAGGCACGGAGGCACAGTAAGTGAATAGTTCTGTATACCAGAGATGGCCATTAATGTTTTGAAGCAGCATGCCGTCATAGCACCCATCCACCTCTTCAGATGCCACCAACCTCACGCAGACGTGTGTGTGTGTGTGTGTGTGTGTGTGTGTGTGTGTGTGTGTGTGTGTCAGTGTGTGTGTCAGTGTGTGTGTATGTGTGTGTGTGTCTCTGTGTGTCTATGTGTGTGTATGTCTGTGTGTGTGTCTCTCTGTAGCTGTGTGTGTCTGTGTGTGTCTATGTGTGTGTATGTCTGTGTGTGTGTCTGTGTATGTGTGTATGTCTGTGTGTGTGTGTGTGTGTCGGGGGGTGTGTGTGTGTGTGTGTGTGTGTGTGTGTATCAAGGAGGTGACCACAGACGTGTCACACCAACAGCATATGACAGTGACGTTATAAGTGTGAGGAAAGGGGCAGGGAATTGGCAGGAACCATGATGGCAAAGGGAGGTAGTCGATTGGGGTCAGTAGGACAGGTTGGCATATATAGCTGCTGGTAATGGCATTGTCATATCACTGCATGCCATGTTCTGGGTAGTGTAGATGATGACATGTTTCTATAACGTTTTACATGTCTGTTTTAAAAAATTCTCAAGGTCAGGTTCGTAGGAGAGTAGTCTGACACAGAACAAACGACCAAGAGGCGAGTCTGCTAGAATATGAGCATTTTATTCCCCGCAGCGTCGCCACAACCAGGTCTCATACTTACAACGGGTCTGGCTTATACTCACTCTACATGTTACCGGAACTGGGAGCCGTCAGTTCTCGTAGAGCGGTTGCCAACAACCCACGCTCGGCGGTTAAACGTAACCCCGGAGCAGACTCACCGAACTGGAGACTTTTCCAGCTGATATACTCTTTTCCAGATATAAACATTCATGTGAACAGCAGAGCAAGGCTAAAAAACACATTCCATTCTGGTTACATACAGATAAGAAGATTCACACGGGGAGGTGTGTAATAAGATTCACATGGGACTAAGCAACACCTCCATTCCGGTTAGATTCACACATGTATTGGGACATAATTTTTAACCGTTTCACCACATTCCACTGCTTGGCCCAATACATGTGTTACATTATGATTCACACATGTATTGGGACATAATTTTACACCACAATGTCAAAGGCAAACTTTGATTACCATCTCTTTTATGTCATACAGGCCCCTTGGTGTGCAGTTATGCCCATGAGTCAGGTCAGCTTTCAGGCCTCAAGAGGAGAAGAATACACAAACATAGGATTAAGGAATAGGTCATTTGGCACCTTGAACCTGCATTTTAAAATGAGATAGCTGATTCGATTACTTCACATGCCTGCTTAATATCGACAACTTTTCACCCTCATACTGATCAATAATGTGTCTATCTTTGCCTCAAAAACTCCACTTCAACTTCCTTTTAAAGAAGGGAATGCCAAAGTTCCATGATCTTCCAGGAGGGAAAACATTGCCTAATCTCTGTCTTGATGGGTGACCATTGAATCAGTGACGTACCCAGTTGTAAATTCTCCCACAAAAGGATGCATCCTTTCCACATTCACCTTGTCAAGACCTCAGAGGATCTTAAATGTTTCAATCAAATTGCTACTCAATCTTCGAAACTCGAGTGGATACAAGTTTAACTTGTCAAACCTTTCCTCATAAAACACCCACTCATTTCCAATATTAATCTAGTAAATTTCCTTTGAACGTCTAATATATTTACATAATTCCATAACTAAGCTGACCAACTCTGCACACAGTTCTTCAAATGTCCCACTGGCGCCTTGTATAACTCCCTACTTTGGTACTTTGTCATCCAGCGAGCTCTGGATTTGCTTGGCCTACCTTTCCCTTGACAGGAAATATGTCTTGACTGTACCTGATTGATTTTCTCTTTGAAGGTAGCCCATTCAGTGCTTGTTTTTTTTTCCGACAGCCCCTCATTCCTGTCTATCCAACCCAGCTCCATTTTTGCCTCATTGAAGTCGGCTGTCTGACAGTTGATATTCGTACTTTAGATTGTTCGTTGTCATTTTTCACCATCAACCCAAACGTTATGACACAAAGATCACTATTTTCTAAATGTTCCCCCACTGTCACATGATCTACTTGGTCCACCTCATTCCCAAGGTCCAATACTGTCTCCTTTCTAGTTGAAATTGGCACATACTGCTTGAGGAAACTCTCCTTAACACTGTCTATGTATGCTTACCCTTTACACTAGCACACTCCCAGTCGATATTGGAGTAATTAACTACTCTATGGTCATGGGTTTCCTTGCAGATATATTTCCTTATGACCTTCCCACAATTTGGTGGTCTGTGGATACTCCTAACAATGTAAATGCACCCTTTTTGTTCGTTACCTGAATACAGACTGATTTATGTGCTTGAACCCTCTGGGACATGCTCTTTTCTCAAGCACATCAATGCTCCTCTTAACCAAGAATGTCACCTCTCCTTTTTTGCCCCTTCCCTATATTTTTGAACATCTTGTGACCAGGAATATTTAGCACCCCACTTCCTGAAGCCAGGTTTCCATTATTGCCATGGCATTACAATCCCTTGTAGTAATCTGTACCTATTATTCCCCAGTCGTATTAGCTGTATACCATGTATTCATATACAGTAAATCTGTAATTCAGAGTTCATTATGCTCTCTCTTATTTTGATTCCACCTATTAATTTACTATTTTCATGAGACCTGAGTCTCCCCACATTCTGCGCACTTTGGGATTACTCTCTAATATCTTCTTCTGGTCCCCACAACCCTACTGAGTTGATTTAAATCCTTCCTAAATGCATTGCAAAAAAGGAACTCAGTTCCAGCTCTGTTCAATTTGTAGAGCTCACATCTCCCCCAGAGCCAGTCCCAGTGCCCCCAGAATCTAAAACCCTCCTTCTTGCATTCATCTGTAATTTTTGTAGACTGGATGACAAAATACAAAAGTAAGGAGTTATACAAGGCACCAGTGGGATGACATTTGAAGAAGTGCGTGCAGAGTTGGGGTGTGGGACCTCTTGTTCTGTGTCTCAGGAGCTCCAGTTGATGTGCTTCTACAATGATTATGAGCATGACGATTGGTATTCCCTCGCCATGAGGAGGACATTTGGCATGAGCACATCCTGTGGTTAGAACCTGCGTATGAAGTCCTTTCGCACAAGGGGACTGTTGCGCTGCAACTCCATGAGACCATATGACATCGGAGCTGAAGTAGGCCATTCAGCCCATCAAATCCACTCCACCATTCAATGAAATCATCACTGATCTGACAATCCTCAACTCCACTTTCCTATCTTTTCCCCAAAGCCCTTGATTCATAGAATCCCTACAATGTGGAAACAGTCCATTTGGCCCATGGAGTCTAAACTGAGCTTCTGAAGAATATCCCACTCAGACCCACTGCATCCCTTTAAGCCTGTATTTCCCATTGCCAATCCACCGAACTGCACATCTTCGGATTGTGGGAGGGAACTGGAGAACCTGGTGAAAACATTCATAGACACAGGGAGAACGTGCAAATTCCACACAGATAGTAACACAAGGGTGGACTTGAACCCAGGTCCCTGGCACTCTGAGGCAGCAGTGCTAACCACTGAGCCACTATGCCACCCTTCACTTACTGATTAAAAATTTGCCCATTACAGCCTTGAATGTAGTTAATGACTCAATGCCTACAGCCCTCTGTGGTAAAGAATACCATAGATTCACTACCATCTGAGAGGAGAAATACCTTATTATCGCTGTCCTAACTGGGTGACCTTTACTCTGAGGTAATGTCATCTGGTCCTAAACTCTTCCACAAGGGCAACCAACCTCTCTGCATCTACCCTGTTAGATCCTCTAAGAATTTTGCACATTTTAATAAAATCTCCTCTCAACATTTTCAACTCCAGGGAACACAGGCTCAACCTCTCCTTGATACCTGGTATCAGCCTAATGAACCTTCCCTGGACTGCCTCCAATGTCAGTATATCTTTCCTTAGCTAAAGCACTGTACACAGTATTGAGATTCAAAAAGTGTGGTGCTGGAAAAGCGCCACATGCATCATCCAAGGAGCAGGAAAGTCGATGTTTCAAGAATAAACCTTCATCAGGAATTCCCGAAACATCGACTCTCCTGCTTTTTGGATGTTGCCTGACCTGCTGTGCTTTTCCAGCGCTCCACTTTTTGACTTTGATCTCCTGCATCTGCAGTCCTCACTTTCTCCTGACTGTTGGGTTTAGATGGAGAGGAATTTGATAAGTGTGTACAAGACAATTTTCTGATTCAATATGTAGATGTACCTACTAGAGAAGGTGCAAAACTTGACCTACTCTTGGGAAATAAGGCAGGGCAGGTGACTGAGGTGTCAGTGGGGGAGCACTTTGGGGCCAACAACCTTAATTCTATTAGTTTTAAAATAGTTATAGAAAATGATAGACCAGATCTAAAAGTTGAAGTTCTAAATTGGAGGAAGACTAATTTTGATGGTTTTAGGCAAGAACTTTTGAAAGTTGACTGGGGGCAGTTGTTCGCAGGTGAAAGGATGGCTGGAAAATGGGAAGCCTTCAGAAATGAGATACCAAGAGTCCAGAGACAGTATATTCCTGTTAGGGTGAAAGGAAAGGCTGGTAAGTGTAGGAAAATGCTAGATGACTAGAGAAATTGAGGGTTTGGTTCAGAAGAAGAAGGCCAGCATACGTCAGGTATAGACAAGATAGATCGAATGATCTATCCTTAGAAGAGTATAAAAGAAGTAGGAGTATACTTAAGAGGGAAATCAGGACGGCAAAATGGGGACATGAGATAGCTTTGGCATATAGAATTAAGGAGAATCCAAAGAGTTTTTACAAATACATAAAGGACAAAAGGGTAACTAGGGAGAGAATAAGGCCCCTCAAAGATTAGTAAGGAAGCCTTTGTGTGGAACCGCAGGAGATGGGAGAGATACTAAACAAGTATTTTGCATGTGTTTACTATGGAAAAGGACGTGGAAGATATAGAATGTAGGGAAATAGATGGTGACATCTTGAAAAATGTCCATATTACAGAGGAGGAGGTGCTGAATGTCTTGAAACGGGTAAAGGTGGATAAATCCCCAGGACCTGATAAAGTGTACCCTATAACTCTGTGGGAAGCTAGGGAAGTGATTGCTGGGCCCCTTGCTGAAATATTTGTATCATCATTAGTCACAGGTGAGGTGCTGGGAGACTGGAGGTTGGCTAACATGGTGCCACTGTTTAAGAAGAGTGGTAAGGACAAACCAGGGAACTATAGACTAGTGAGCCTGACATCAGTGGTGGGCATGTAGTTGGAGAGAATCCTGAGGGACAGGATGTACATGTATTTAGAAAGGCAAGGACTGATTAGGGATAGTCAACATGGCTTTGTGTGTGGGAAATCATGTCTCATAAACTTGATTGAGTTTTTTGAAAAAGTAACAAAGAGGATTGATGAGGGCAGAGTGGTAGATGTGATCTATGTGGACTTCAGTAGGGCATTCAACAAGGTTCCCCGTGGGAGACTGGTTAGCAAGGTTAGATCTTATGGAATACAGGGAGAACCAGCCATTTGGATATAGAACTGGCTCGAAAGAGAAGACAGAGGGTGGTGGTAGAGGGTTGTTTTTCAGACTGGAGGCCTGTAACCAATGGAGTGCCACAAGGATTGGTGCTGGTTCCACTACTTTTCATCATTTATATAAATGATTTGAATGTGAACATAAGAAGTGTCGTTAGTAAGTTTGCAGATGACACCAAAATTGGAGGTGTAGTGGACAGTGAAGAAGTTACCTCAGATTATAACGGGATCTTGATCAGATGGGCCAATGGGCTGAGAAGTGGCAGATGGAGTTTAATTTAGATAAATGCGAGGTGCTCCATTTTGGAAAAGCAAATCTTAGCAGGACTTATACACTTAATGGTAAGGTCCTAGGGAGTGTTGCTGAACAAAGAGATCTTGGAGTGTAAATTCATAGCCTCTTGAAAGTAGAGTCGCAGGTAGATAGGATAGTGAAGAAGGTGCTTGGTATGCTTTCCTTTATTGGTCAGAGTATTGAGTACAGGAGTTGGGAGGTCATGTTGTGGCTGTACAGGACATTCGTTAGGCCATTTTTGGAATATTGCATGCAATTCTGGTCTCCTTCCTATTGGAAGAATGTTGTGAAACTTGAAAGGGTTCAGAAAAGATTTACAAGGTTGTTGCCAGGGTTGGAGGATTTGAGCTATAGAGAGACGTCGAATAAGCTGGGCCTGTTTTCACTGATGTGTCGGAGACTGAGTGGTGACCTTATAGAGATTTACAAATGATAGGGGCATGGATAGGATAAAGAGACAAAGTCTCTTCCCTAGGGTGGGGGAGTCCAGAACTAAAGGGCATTGGTTTAGGATGAGAGGGGAAAGACATAAAAGAGACCTAAGAGACGTTGGTACTTGTATGAAATGAGCTGCCAGAGGAAGTGGTGGAGGCTGGTACAATTGCAACATTTAAAAGGTGTCTGGATAGATACATGAACACGAAAGGTTTGGAGGGATATGGGCCGGGTGCTGGCAGATGCGACTAGATTGGGTTGAGATATCTGGTCGGCATGGACGAGTTGGACCGAAGGGTCTGTTTCTGTGCTATTATATCTCTATGACTCTATGATTCTATGTTCACAATATTCCAGCTGTGGTATAACACGTGCTTCATGTGTTTTGAGCAAGACTTTTATACTCCATTCCCTTTGAGATAAAGGCTGTTTTAGTGACTTATGCGCAAGGACTTCCAAATCCAAATGGTTTGCATGACAAGAAACTCTTCCATTCCTACAGTCTGCCACAGGCATGTTGGAAGGATTTTCAGATTGATATCCAACCTATTTAGCCACATGTGATACACCTTCCATTACTTGGCATGTGACTTGAACCTGAAGCTTCTGGCTCAGAGCTCAGGGACATTACCCACTGCCCCAGAAGATCTGCCTCACCCTCCCATGAGAGAACAGGCTGACTCATGGAGAGCCACAGATGGCATCCCCTGGACTCCACACATGACCAGCTTGAGATTCTGTCACCCTGATGGCAAATACTTTGATTCCTGACCCCGGTAGTTGCAGAGAAAGTGTGGACTGCAGATGCGGGAGATCAGAGTCAAAAAGTGTGCTGCTGGAAAAGCACAGCCGGTCGGGCAGCATCCGAGGAGCAGGAGAGTTGACGTTTCAAGCATAAGCTGTTCATCAGGAGTAGTCAGGGTTGCTGCGAGGTAGGGGAGAGGAATGTGGGGAGCGGGTAAAATTCAGCTCATTAGCTCACTTCCTTTCTCCACAGCTGTTGCCTGACCTGATGAGGATTTTCAGCATTTTCTGTGCTTCTTTCTATTTTTAAAAAACTGCTAGACAAAAGTTCACAGGTGATGGAGGCCTGAATTGGAGTGGAGTGGTGGTTTTAGAGGACTGAAGGAATTGGTGAAGTCACAACGGGAACTTACTTAACGCATCCTCCTTTACCCCTTCCCTTAACGAGAATATCCACTTGTATGGAATATAGTTTTCTGAGTATGGCCTGGCAGGGGAAAATGTTTAGAGACAGATTGCCTTCCTATGGTACTGTGAGGCTGGAGGTCATTAAAAAATATCACAACATGGACATGGAAATGAGAGAATCTGAATGAAAGCAAATCATTTTGCACAATGTTTACATTGTAGAAAGCATCCTGAAAAAGAGATGAGGCAATAGAATTAATCATATTTTATAAAGAGTAAAATATTTCCACTTGAGGGCAGTGTGGTATTTATAAGTCTATGTGCAGTAATATCAGAGATGATGTGGATCAGCACTGAATCAACACATCCTGAATCTCTTCACAAACAATGAATTCTATGAACTATCATGTAGTCATACTTGACAGGTTATACACATTTCGCCAGCAGGCAGTTGAGCCAAATGAGTCTCATTAGCAAACAAGATTTGATATTGACAATGAAGCACAGATTGCAGTATACTTGAGCTTGAGTCTGATGTCAATGGTATCTATTCACAAGACAGCATAAAGGAGCAAGAAACTTAGCTGAATGTCATCTTTCTAATTTTGTAAAGACAAAGGAAAAGGAAAAAGGAAATGGTCGGACACTACTAATACTGGCTAAGGTCAGTACAGGCATGAGAAATCATTTTTTGGTCAGCAGATCAAAATGTCAAGTCAGACTGGGTGGAGATAAGAAGCAGCAGAGAATATAAGTCACACGCAGGAAGTCACAGTCACCGAAGCACACTATATAAATCAAGAGAAAATGGGTGCTTGTAAGAAAACTACTGTGATAATTGTGAGAGATTTTAGTCTTCATTTAGATTAGACAAAACTAATTGATAACAGTGGTCTGGTGGATGAGTTCCTAAAGTGTATTCAGGACTGTTTCTTAAAACTACAATTTTTGGAATCAACCGGAGAACAGATTGGTTTTGTATTGGCAAGTTGTAATGAAACTGGACCAATGAATGGTCTCATAGTAAAGGACCCTTGAGGTAATAGTGGCCACAATTTCACATTCAGTTTGAAGGTGAGAAGTATGCATGTGAAACTATTGTCTTAGACTTAAGTCGTGCAACTACGAAGGTATTGACCCTTTATTAAGGAGGTAGTGGCAAAATATTTAAAAAATCATAATTGCAACTAGGCAGATTCAACATAGCTTTATGAAAGGCAAATTCTGTTTGATACATTTCTTGGAATGAACTGGAGTGTAGCAAGCAGGGTAGTTAAGGAGGAGTGAGTAGATGTAGTTGAAACAACTGTCCAGAGGCTGGTATCCTGTCACCAAGTCACCCTTTACGTATTTGTGCACAGTACACTGGCTGTGGCCAGCCAGCTCATAGTCAGTCTCCAGGTTATATATTATTTTCTTCCCTCCCCCCTCAAAATACAGCAGTAGTGCTTATATTGCCCAGCATCCATGTTGTGTGTGTACAGGTACAAGGCACATCAAGTAAACATCAAGTGGAAATAACTTCATTAATATTCCCGGAAAAACATGATAATGGCCAAGGAACTAGTGACAAGCAAAGCCCGGAGTGAGCAGTGCTAATCACCTGGTTACATTAATCCGCCAAGGCTTACCTGGTTGGCCCAGGTTAACAACCCTGTTCAAGGATTTTGTAATCAACAAATCCAGCTGGTTCCAATCACTAAGTAGTATCTTTAGATTTTGAAATAGGCTTCAGTAAGCCCCGTTAAAGGTTCGAACACAATGCAAGAGCTCAGGGTTTTTGGACTGATACATTAACATGGATAGAGGAGTGGCTAATTAACAGGGAACAGAGTTGAGAGACTGTGTTATTTTCAATAGGCCAAACTGTAACTCTTGGAGTGCCGCAGTGATGAGAGCTCGGGCCTTAAACATTAACAATAGATATTAATGGGATGTGGAATGAATGGATGGAATATCCAAATATGCTAAACATACAAATGTAGATAGAGAAGAAAGTCATGAGGATACAAAGGGTCTGTGAAAGGACATAATTAGCTAGGGTGAGTGGAAAGCAACAGGACAAACTGAGGGTGTTCACTTTGGCGGCGACCACAGGAAAGCGGGAAATTACATAAATAGAAAAAGATTGTAGAATACTGTAATATAGAGAGATCTTAATGTTTTTGGACATGATCATAAAACATAGGAAGTAATGGAGAAGTGAAATGAAATGTTGTTTCTCTCAAGGGGGTTAGGATACAAAAACAGAAGTGAGGTTGTCCATGGACGATTGTGTTTGCTTTTAGTCTCGTTACCTCAGGTGGGACATTCTTACATTGGAAATATTTCCAACAAGCTTTGCTCATCTGATTGATGGGATTAGACGCTGGTCATGCAAGGAAAGATTGAGAAGATTGTGCCTGCACTCATTGGAGCTTCGAGAAATGAGAGGTGATTTTATTGAAACATATCTGATTCTGAGGGGGCTTGACAGGGGAGATGCCAGGAAATTGTTTCTTCTGCCAAGGGAGTCTAAAAGCAGAGGGCATGGCTTAAAAATAATAGATTTCTTCACTTGGAGTGTCATTAATCTTTGATATTGTCTTCCACAGCGAGCTAGTGGAGGCTGGGCCATTGAACATATCCAAGGTTGAGTTAGACACATGTTCATCAATAAAGGTCTAAGGGGTTTTGGAGGGCAGGCAGGAAAGTGGAGTTAAGGCCACAATCACACTCAGCCAGGGTCTTTTCAAATGGAGCAGCCTCACTGGGCTGAATGGCTTTCTCCTGCTCCTACTTCTATCAAATAACTCAGGGCCATTGAGGCAAATTTCAGCACAGTGCTAGTCGAGCTAACATTGGGTGACTCAGCACCAAGAGGGGAACGAACTCGCGAATGGTCTACAATCTTAGTCACTCTCTCGTGTAAACGCCCTGAACCATTGCGTGAGCTTTCACATCTGCAATTTTTAATCTGCAATTAATATAACTTACTCTGCTGTAGGTTAAGCACTTTTGCAGTGGAAAGTTCCCAAACTTCTCCTCATTATTAGGTTCATTACGACGCCAGACAGCTTGCTGGTATGTCATTTCCTGTTAGAGGGTTGCATTTCACAGAAGACTGTTCAGTTTCACTCTCCAACAAGAAGCTATTTAATCTAAAGTATACTGTTAAAAACCCACCTGTGTGTCTTTCACAAAGATCCACTTTTCTTTCACTAAAGATAAAAGACAGAACTTCTGTCAGAACTAAGACAACAGCTTTTTTTTGGTTGAGATTTGTAAAATAGATTTCGAAATAGGCTGAAAGGAAATATTATGCAATTTACTGATATCAAAGCTTATAGATTACTTCAATGTATTTTCTTAAAACATTATGTTGTCGGCTGGCTCAAAAATTTTCATTCAGAGTCAAAAGGCCATGATTTCAAATTCCATTCCAGAATGGGAACACATATGATCTTTCAATATGATACCAGGAAAAATATTGCATTATCTTCTTTTTGGCAGCGATATTGTATGTAGACCTTGAAATACTCTCTCAAGAGCAGCCACAATGCCCTGGGCCTCCTTTATAATTGTGACAGTACTTGAAAGAGTTGATGGGATGAGACCAGCTCTGGGGCAGAATGGTAAAACAGTCACTAATAAATAGATCAGGGAATTCAGAAGTCGCTTTAGGCAGAGAATGGTTAGAATGTGGAACTCACTATCTCAAAGAGTAGTTGAGATGAATACTGGAGATCTGCTTAAGGGGAAGTTAAATATATATGAGGAAGAAAGGAATAGAAAAGTATGTTGGAGTTAGGTGAAGTGGAAAGGTCATGTGAGACATAATTTCAGCTGCGGCCTATAGGAAAGATGACAGCAACAGAATAGGCAGTGTCCTGTCTCCTCTTCGTCTGCCTTTTCTTTTTCCTTTCGGCCCTCGTTCTTTTCTCAGTTTTATTTAGTTTTCACTCAAACTTTCTCAATAAATGGGCTCCGGGGAAATGGTGGCATCTTTGGAGGCAGCGTGGCTACAGAATCGGTCGGTCTGTGATGCCTGGAGTCGGACTCTCGCTTCTGTGTGGAGTGGGCCCCTGGCGGAGGCATGGTGAGGACTGGTGTAGTCTTGAGTGGGCCCCTGATGGAGGCATGGCGAGGGCTGGTGTAGCCTTGAGTGGGCCCCTGATGGAGGCATGGCGAGGGCTCGTGTAGCCTGGAGTGGGCCCCTGATGGAGGCATGGCGAGGGCTGGTGTAGCCTGGAGTGGGCCCCTGATGGAGGCGTGGCGAGGGCTGGTGTAGCCTTGAGTGGGCCCCTGATGGAGGCGTGGTGTGGGGTGGTGTAGCCTGGAGTGGGCCCCTGGCGGAGGCATGGCAAGGGCTGGTGTAGCCTGGAGTGGGACCCTGATGGAGGCGTGGTGTGGGCTGGTGTAGCCAGGAGTGGACCCCTGATGGAGGCATGGCGAGGGTTGGTGTAGCCTGGAGTGGGCCCCTGATGGAGGCATGGCGAGGGCTGGTATAGCCTTGAGTGGGCCCCTGATGGAGGCGTGGTGTGGGCTGGTGTAGCCTGGAGTGGGCCCCTGATGGAGGCGTGGTGTGGGCTGGTGTAGCCTGGAGTGGGCCCCGATGGAGGCGTGGTGTGGGCTGGTGTAGCACTGTGGGCAGAATTGTAAAACAGTCACCAACAAATAGAACATGGAATTCAGAAGAAGCCCTTTAGTCTGCACCGACCCTCTGAAGAGCATCCCATCCAGACCCTTACCCCTGCATTTCTCATGGCTAACTCACTTATCCTACACATCTCTGGATACTACGGCACAATTTAACATGGCTAATCCGCCCAAATCTGTACATCTTTGGACTGTGGGAGGAAACCGGAGTACACAGAGGAATCCCACACAGACACAGGGGAGAACTTCATACAGCCTATGGTGCGAGCTGGTGGAGAGGGACTGTAGCAGCAGAGAAGTAAATGCTGGACTCATATCAAGTTATCTTTCCTTACTTTTATTTTATTTTAAGTTAATGTGAATGGCACTATGCAAGGTGACAATACACATTTTTCACTGTATTTTATACTGAATACATGTGACAATAATTGATTCAATTCGATTCAATTCAACATAACCCTTGATTTGTCTTTGCTCTTCTTTCAATTAGATCGAGGTCAATATGGCCCCCATGCCCATTCACTAGGCTTTGATTCCTATATCTTGACAGCTTTACTGAATAAAAATCTAATGATCTGCCTCTTGAAGGTTTGAACTGTCCCCTCTTTTGTGGAATCTTGTGGAAGCGGACTCAATGAGTGACGTTTTTTTTTTAAATGAGTGGCTGACTCAATAACATCCTACTCACCCTTGAGTTATCCCCACAGTGCACAGGGACAGGCATCAGGTAGCCTTCCTACCCTTAGGCCTAGAGAGGCCCTTAAGCTTTCTATTAATGGCCAGTTAAGAGCCTCTTGCCACCTCTGCCGCCATATGCAATGGGAAGGGGAAGGCAGAAGGTAAGTGCCCAACTCACTACTCTCTCAACTTGAGGTAAAAGGTCGAAAATATGAATTAGACTTAGAATCCTTACAGTGTCGAAACAGGCCCTTCAGCCAGCAAGTCCACACCAACCCTCCGAAGAGTATCCCACACAGACCCACTCCCCTATCACTCTTTGTTTACCCCTGACTAATGCACCTAGCCTACACATCCCTGAACCCTATGGGCAATTTAGCATGGCCAATTCTCCTAATGTGCACATCTTTGGACTGTGGGAGGAAACCCACACAGACACAAGGAGAATGTGCAAACTCCACACAGACAATTGCTCAAAGCTGGAATTGGACCTGGATCCCTGGTGCTGTGAGGTAGCAGTGCTAATCACTGAACCACCGTGCCGCCCCACAGGAGTTACCACCAGTGGGGCCTGGTGCCTATTTGGGGCCTACCACCCCACCACAGATAGCACCCCTCCATCTCTCTTCTACTTCAGCCATGGCCTCATCAATCCAGCTTCCATCTTCCCTTCCTTGCTAGAGTTCCCAATTCTTTGGTGACCAAAAACCTTGAACTTATCCATATCCATGCATCTTCTTCTTTGGACTTACCTGCGGTTCCAGCCGTCATCACTACAGGATGCTGGCACCGTTGGGAGTACTCAGCTGTTCAACAATTCGATCGGCCAGTATCTCCTGAGGACGAGACCCTCCTGTCCCTGAGGGTGCGAGAGATTCCTGACCTGTTACCCTGAGAAATGGTTCTTGGATTTGGGGCTTTTATAAAGAACAAGATTTCATAGACACAGCAGGGTTGGCTCAGCAATAAACTCAATTACTTATTACAAGAAGCAGACAGGCAAAGGATTCCTCAATCCAATGTAAACCACAAGCTTCATTCCAGGGAATGGCTATAAATCGTCATTGGTAATCCCTCACTAATGAGTATTATTGTCCACTCAGGAAATTCCGAGTGACTGGCCATGGGTTCTGTGGGTTCTTTGGGGCCGATGAGCCCAATCCTGTAGCCACACCCCAACTACCGGTGATGCTGGGAGATGAAATTGGCTCTTGGCCTTGAGATTGTGGCATCCCTATCTCCAGTTTCTTTTCTTCTTTCTCTTGGCGTTCTCATGTCTTCACACAAGAGCTTCCTCCAAATTGGATTCTTCTGTACAAGGATTCCCCAAGTGTTTGCCATCTATGTTGCATCTATTGAGAGAAGCCTTAGAAATGTTTCCTTTGTCCTCATCTTTGTTTAAATGCTCTTCTTGAGTTGGGTTCGCTATCCTATCTACCTGCGACTCCACTTTTAAGGAGCTGTGAACCAGCACTCCAAAGACTCTTTGTTCATCAACACTCCCCAGATCATTACCATTAAGTAGGTAAAAACAATGACTGCAGATGCTGGAAACCAGATTCTGGATTAGAGGTGCTGGAAGAGCACAGCAGTTCAGGCAGCATCCGAGGAGCAGCAAAATCGACGTTTCGGGCAAAAGCCCTTCATCAGGAATAAAGACAGAGAGCCTGAAGCGTGGAGAGATAAGCTAGAGGAGGGTGGGGGTGGGGAGAAAGTAGTATAGAGTACAGTAGGTGAGTGGGGGAGGGGATGAAGGTGATAGGTCGGGGGCGGGGGGAGGGTGTAGTGGATAGGTGGAAAAGGAGATAGGCAGGTAGGACAAGTCCAGACAAGTCATGGGGACAGTGCTGAGCTGGAAGTTTGGAACTAGGGTGAGGTGGGGGAAGGGGAAATGAGGAAACTGTTGAAGTCCACATTGATGCCCTGGGGTTGAAGTGTTCCGAGATGGAAGATGAGGCGTTCTTCCACCAGGCATCTGGTGGTGAGGGAACGGCAGTGAAGGAGGCCCAGGACTTCCATGTCCTCGGCAGAGTGGGAGGGGGAGTTGAAATGTTGGGCCAAAGGGCGGTGTGGTTGATTGGTGCGGGTGTCCCAGAGATGTTCCCTAAACCGCTCTGCTAGGAGGCATCCAGTCCCCACAATGTAGAGGAGACCGCATCGGGAGCAACGGATACAATAAATGATATTAGTGGATGTGCAGGTAAAACTTTGATGGATGTGGAAGGCTCCTTTAGGGCCTTGGAAGGAGGTGAGGGAGGAGGTGTGAGCACAGGTTTTACAGTTCCTGCGGTGGCAGGGGAAGGTGCCAGGATGGGAGGGTGGGTTGTAGGGTGGTGTGGACCTGACCAGGTAGTCACAGAGGGAACAGTCTTTGCGGAAGGCGGAAAGGGGTGGAGAGGGAAATATATCCCTGGTGGTGGGGTCTTTTTAAGGTGGCGGAAATGTGGGCGGATGATTTGGTTTATGCGAAGGTTGGTAGGGTGGAAGGTGAGCACCAGGGGCGTTCTGTCCTTGTTACGGTTGGAGGGGTGGGGTCTGAGGGCGGAAGTGCGGGATGTGGACTAGATGCGTTGGAGGGCATCTTTAACCACATGAGAAGGGAAATTGCGGTCTCTACAAACCCTCCGACTCCCACAGCTACCTGGATTACACCTCTTCCCACCCTACCTCTTGCAAAAATGCCATTCCGTATTCCCAATTCCTCCGCCTCCGCCGTATCTGCTCCCAGGAGGACCAGTTCCAACATAGAACACACCAGATGGCCTCCTTCTTTAGAGACCACAATTTCCCTTCCCACGTGGTTAAAGATGCCCTGAGAAACAGTGGGGGCATTGCAGAAGCTGATTGATCCTTTGTGATGGATGTCTGTGAAATGAGGAAAGGCTAGAGCAACTATGGGATTTCAAAGCAAGCAGTGTCCCTTTTTAGATGGAAATGAGGAGGAACTTCCTCTCTCAGAAAGTTGTTGGCTTTTAGAATTCTCTTCGCAGTGTTGAATTTGTGACTTTTTTTGTGTTTTTGCAAAACACCTGAGAGCTGAGTTTGTAGAAGTAGCCACCATCACTTTGATTAAAATGTCTCAAAAAGCTTAGCAATTTCCAATTTCCATTTTAGACATATAACAAAGTTGTCACCTTGAGTGGGTCAAGAAAATTAGGAGTTTGGGGAGCAGCATATGTTTATTGATTAATTTCTTTAAAATATAATTCCAATATTTAATTCATCTCCTTAGTATCAGGTTACAGGTTGCACTACTCAGCACTGACAGCAATGCCAGTTACATAGCACCTTTTGAATATCGAAAGCATGAAGCATCTGGGAGATCAATAGATTTCTGGGTTTCTGCATTTTTAATTACAATATTTTTGTAAAAGAGGACATACAGCCAAAAGGTGACTAGAAATGCATATCTAGTAGCTGCTTGGAAAGGTCCTGTATGCACCATAGAACATCACCCCTGTAGAGTGTCAGGGAAACTTCACACAGAGAGATTTTAAAAGGAAGAGGTAAAGAGTGGATATCCATCCCTCTCAACAGGAAGCCTGTGTATTATGTTCCAAATTGTAAACATGTTTATTTTTTCATCCTTACAGGATTATAGAAGGAAAAGGGTTAAGAATTAACTTCAACTTGTAGCCTGTGTGTGTTAATGGGCTGATGTGCAAGTGTTGACTAATGTGCTGTGAAGGACAATGTCTTGACACTGTTGCATTGCAAGTAAAATGAAAAAAAAAGCTCTTGCTCTGAGTATTGAAAGCTAATTAATCCAGTCAAGCCAAGCCACTCACCATCCTGACTTGGAAATATATCACTGTTCCTTCATTGATGCTGGGTCAAAATTCTGGAATATTATCCCTAAGGGAAGTGTGGGTCAACCTACAGCATGTGGACTGCAACAGTTCATGAAGGTAGCTCACCGCCACCTTCTCAAGGGCGATCAGGCATGGGTACTAAATACTGGGCCAGCCTGCAACGTCTCCACATCCCACGAATTAATAAATAAAGAAATGTTACCATGGAGAAGGAAACAGAACAAAGATAATTTGCAGAGTTAAGAATCTTGAAATCGCTATCAACACTAGAGTTATTGATAACATCAACCTCACAGCAGCAATGTTCCACCATTCACTCTTCATGAAACTTAGAGATTGGTTTGTCTCTCTTTTTAACTGTTAACTTCATATTCAATTCATATTTCAATCAAAATGTGTGTGTACCACGTTTTATTATCTATTCTTGCTTTTCATGGCTAATAATCTATTCCTTTTTTAACTCATGAAAGCCTGGTGAATTTGGATCCTGTTAAAACATAGGGATATTTGGACAAGGGGAAGGCAGCTATGAGGGAAGGGGTCCTTTCTAAATTAACCTTGTTGTGACCAGAGAGGGGGTTGAATGAAGAAAGAGAACCAGTTCATTGCTCATCATCTAGGAGCCAAACAATTTGAGATCCTATCTAGAATTAGAATCAGTTGGGCACCCATATGGGTCTGAAATTCTTGATTGAGTCTCTAAGCACCACGCACTGTGATAATGTCACAAGCGCTCAGAGTAAAGTAATAACTGTTAGGAAATGGATATGGGACTACTGTGGTCTCTTCTCCCCAATAATTTAGGTCATATTCATGTAGTCTCTCAATAGTTGTAGTAATGTAATAAACTGGATATTGTTTACTCAACAATACTCCTGTAGTTAGACCAGAAATCCAAATCAATTCTAAGCTACTTAGGCTTGAAGGAACCCACAGAAACATGGAGAGCAATGGTGTGTGGTGGCAGCAGTAGCTTAGTGTCAACAATGACCAGGACTGTTTCTAAATGGTACAAAGAGAAATTCAACTCAGGACACTACAGGGGAAATCTATGGCCCAAAGGCAGAACTACAGGCCACTTTAAGAGGTGGAGGTCAGGCAAGTAGCCCCTAGTCTGAGTTCAGTCAAAGAACTGAAGATTTGACAATCAAAAACTAAAATTCTTTGTAACACAATGGAAATTTTATACCATGATAAAAGGGCAATAATTAAAAATAAACATAAGCTGCAAGTCTGATCAGCTATTGATCAACGTAGGTGACAGACACCGTGTGACAGGACTGGAAAATGAATGAAGACACAAGATCAAACTCATATATTCAAGGAGTGGAGCACTGGGGAAACTGGTAAGAGAACCATTTAATGGAGATAAAAATGAGCAATTTAAGGAAGGGTATGGTTCAGGTCAGATATGTTTTTGTTTGGGGAACTTCACTTACAGCTGTAAATCCAAGGTATGTAAATATAAGAAGTCCCTTTGGTATGCAACATGGAAGAACAGCCATTTCTGCAGAATAAAAATGTTTAAAGAAGATGAGATGCCTAATCACATGAGGTGGCTGTGGCATCAGAAATAGTTTTGCCAGGGAAATCTAATTTCCTGAATAGGTCAAATAGAACACAACATGAGACATCCTGGAGAAAACAATTTTTGAAGTCTAGAATAACTTCTAAAGTGACCACTAATGATGTTCAGAGATAAATGAAACAGTAGACAAACTTGAAAAGTCATTGAGAGCCTTTGTCATTTCTTTCAACCTCAAAACTGATAAGAGTCTGGAAAGGGTACAATTTAACGGAAGTGTGCAACATCCAAGTGAACCATGGGTGATTTCATCAATGTTCTCTACCTCAACATAGGGGACAATTTGCTGCATCTTATTTTTATGATTTGCAGTGTGTTATGACAAATTTCTCAGAGTGAATTGCTAATTAGGAGGGATTATTTTTTGCTAAATACCTTATTAACACTTTTACTTGCTTCAATATTATTCAGCTTCCTAACTTAACAAAGACACTGAATAAGCTAGGTGTCAAAGATTCTCGACATGAAAGTCAGAGCGGGTACTTGAAGACTCCACCTCACTGTCTGCTTCTAAGAACCTCCATTTTTATCACTAGGCAACAAATCTCAGGGCATTCTCCATTGACACCAGACACATGCAGCCCACTTCCATAGATATTAGTATCCAACATGTTCCACCCTCTAAGAACCATTATGACACATTTCTGATCCATTTCTGAATTTCAATGCTGTATGTCAGGGCACGATGGTAACTATCATTGTACTGCTGCAGCAAGGACACTGGACGTGCAGCCAGCTCATGGACTGGATCAGGCGATATCTCTACCTGCTTGCTTCTCTTCATAGTGCCCTCTCACTTTGATTAGACCTGGATGCTCACAGCATTCTGCCTTGTCTCTTTGCATTTTGCAGATTGTTGAAGCTTGATCATTTGTTGGAAAGAGTCAAAAAGTGTGATGCTGGAAAAACACAGCCGGTCAGGCAGTATCAAGGCACAGGAGAGTCGACGTTTCGAGCATAAGCTCTTCATCAGGAACACTTAAGCTCGGACCGTCGACTCTCCTGCTCCTCGGTTGCTGCTGTGCTTTTCCAGCACCACACCTTCTGATTCTGATCTCCAGCATCTGCAGTCCTCACTTTCTCTTCATCTGTTGGAAAGGACAGTAATCTTGCATAGCAGGCAAATCCACAAACTATAGATATTCCTGTACTTCTGAGCTATTTGGCCCATCATGTCTCTGCTGATCTGTTACTGAAACAGACTGAAATTCCTTTCACCATCCTGAAATGTTTCCATTGCTCTGCAGCATCCAGCTCTTTGGTATTTGCCCTTAAATTGATGTAATAGTCTCTGCCTTAGGCAGTCCTTTGTGGTAAACCTTGAAATTGCCAATACGTTTGCAAGGTCACTGTGATTAAAACAATATACAGTCCTGGGAGCTCCCTCCTGTACAGCGTCACTTCTCTGAAGTGGTCTGAAGAGAGTTATACATCACTGGCTGACCCAGAGCTCTGTGGAACATGCTGTAGGTCGTGGGAAAGCTTTGACTTACTCATTGGTACCTCAGTAAAAAAAAATTCTAAATCATCACGCATTCTCAGCAATCACTCTGCTTGGTTTCGAGAGATATCTATCCTCACTACTGTTTCTTCCAGCTGCATCCTGTTATAACATGCGAGGAGACTCACAGAATGCTGGATGAAGCTCTGAAATGCTTCATAATGTGAGCAATTTGGAACACAGAGAAATCTGTATTGTCCATGCCCCATCTAAACTAAACCTTTGATATAGGTACAACTGACTGATTCGAAGAGGCCGCAATCGTTTGAGCTGTATAATATGATCTAAATCCATTAATCCCAGTTTGAAATTATGCATAGTTATAAAAAAAGTTTTGAAAGAATGTAGCAATATATTGCCTCAAAGCTTCCTTTATAATGTAAATGTGGCTTACATCAATTATTTTCTTTTTAAAAACACTCTTTCATAAAATATTTGGATGTTCTTCCCTTTTGATCTTACGTGCTGGGTTTGTCATTGTTCAATCAAAACTTTAGGATCATAGAATCGCGACAGTGAGGAAACAAGCCATTTGGTCCACACTAACCGTTCAAAGAGCATTCCAGCCCCTGTATTCCATAAGCCTGCATTTCCCATGCCAATCCACCTGACCCGCACATCTTTACACTGTGCGAGGAAAGTGAAGCACCTGCAGGAAATCCAACCAGACACGGGGAGAATGTGCAAACTTCACACAGGCAGTTACCTAAGGGAGGAATTGAACCCAGGTCCCTGTCGGTGTGAGGTAACAGTGCTAGCCACCGAGTCACTGTGCCACCCCAAGAGTTTAAGATCAAAACATAGCTCCAATGTAAACCAGAGATTTTTATTGATCTGAGACATTGGGTTGATTTTCCCAAACCCCTTAATGATCAGGTTAGAAGTAGGGGGCATATGATAGAAGCAACTTTTCTGATTCTGAAGAAGTGTATTCTTTATTTTTCAATCTTGTGCATTTAAAAAATGACAAAAGAACAATAATGATGAGCTTGTCATTGCATGAGCCTTCATTCCTTTCAGCTATTTTCATAAACCTTTTTATAAGACTTATTGGTTTTTGAATTAACTCCAAATGGTATCAAGAATCGGTCCTAAAGCATGACCACAGTTTACCAGGCACTGAGGCAATTGGAAAGACGTTACAACCAGGGTCATTCCTTGGAATCAGGAATCATAGGATGTTAGAATTATAGAAAGGTACCAGAATGGAACATGATCATTCAGTTCAGCTAGTCTCAGTCATCTGCTTTTTCCCCATTGAATGGCAACATTTTCCTAAACTTAATTTTGTTCATTGCTAGCTTTGACTTTGCTTTGTTGTGGAGTTGGACACTCTACTTGCCTTGTTGCACTATACTGCTCACGTATTTCTGAGTTAAAAATCACACCACTCCAGGTTATACTCCAACAGGTTTATTTGGAAGCACTAGATTTTGGAGCGCTGCTCCTTTGTCAGGTGGTTGTGGAGAATAAGATTGTAAGACACAGAATTTACAGCAAAAGTTTATACTGTGATGTAACTGAAATTATATATTGAAAGAGACCTGGATTGTTTGTTAAGTCTCTCATTTTTTTTTAGAATGAACATGTTGGTTTCAGTTCTTTCATATGTAAATCGCCGAACATTTAGAAGTTACATTCTCAAGTGAGTTTTAACAATTGGTGTCATGTCAGCCCAGATAATACATTGAAGGTGTGAGGTGCCCTGTGTGAGGCTGTCTGTGCCCCAATGTTCAGACTGATTCTAATGTAAAAAAAAATAGATTTGCAGAATCCTACTTGGATTCATGCAGTTTTTGAGCAAAGTAAAATGTAATTCTGCAAGTACAAATTCACCCCACAAACTTATATGTGTATGTATGCATATGTGTGTGTGTGGGGTGGGGGGGGCGGCGGGGGTTGGTGGGGGTGGAGGGCAGAGGTTATGGGTCTGTGAGAGAGTGTGTGTATGTGAGTGTAAAGGGATATAAGTCTGTGAGACGGTGCGTGTGTGAGTGTATGGGTCACCGTATGAGAGTGTGTGTATAGATGTGTGCGTGCGCGTATGTGTGTGTGCAGGAGTGTCTGTGTGTGTGCATCTATCTGTGTTTGTGCATCTGTGTGTGTGTGTGTGTAAAGTGCAGTGGGGTCACCTGTAGTGACATGAACCCAAGGTCCCTGTTGAGGTCATCCCCATGGGTACTGAACTTGGCTATCAGCCTCTGCTTAGCCTCTTTTCATTGTTGCCTGTCCCGATGTCCGCCTTGGAGGACGGTCACCCGAAGGTCTGAGGTCGAAGTTCCTAGACTGCTGACGTGTTCTCCGATGGGAGGGAACACTCCTGGCTGGTGATTGTTGTGTGGTGTCCATTCATTCGTTGCTGTAGCCTCTGCTCAGTCTCGCCAATATACCATACCTCAGGGCATCCTCGCCTGTAGCGTATGAAATAGGCAATGTTGGCTGTGTCGCATGAATACCTGCCCCGCACATGGTGGGAGGTGTCCCCATGTGTAATGGTGGTATTCCTGTCAACATTCTGACATGTCTTGCAGCGTATACCATGACCAGGTTGTATGGAGTTGTCCTGAGAGCTGGGCAGTTTGCTACGAACAATGATCTGTTTGAAGTTTGGTGGTTGTTTAAAGGCGAGAAGTGGAGGTGTGGGGAAGGTCTCCAAATCATGTATTAACATTAGCTCTTTTTCATCCTTAACTCCTTTGGTGCTTCCCATCTCTCTCACTGGTTCTCTGGTCAACTTTTGTTTGTCAATCAATATTTGTTAATCATAGAACCAGGGCTCAATATAGCACAGGATGTGACCACTTGCCTATTAAGTCTTTGAAAAGCAATGCAGTTAGTCTCACTCTAACACTCTTTTCCCATATCCCTCTTTTTTCTCTCTTAGAAATATATTGCCAATTCTTTTGTGAAGAGTACTGTTGAACTTGTAACCACAAGTTTGTCTGGCAATGCATTCCAAATACTAACAACTCATTGCACAGTCTTCTTTTTCTCTCATACCTCTTCTTCTTTTAACCAATCCCATTAAACCTATGCCCTTAGGTTAATGACTTTTCAGCCGTTGGTAACAGTGTTTCTTTATTTGTTAAATCCAAACTCTTTATGACTTTGAACACTTCTATCAAATCTTTCTAACTCTTCACTAAGGAGTCAGGTCAAATTTCTCCAGTTCTACTTGACTATAATCCCACATCTGAGGCCAGGTCAGCAATCAGAAGCCACAGTCCAGGTCCCCAGCTCGTCCGTCCAAGCACAGGAGTTCTTTAGAGCCCTGGGTTTAAGTAATTGGGCCTTAATGTACTGCCCCCGCCCCCCCAATCCCAGCCCAACATCCCTCATCTGGTTTCCTCCCACTGTCCAAAGATGGGCAGGTTAGGTGAATTGGCCATGCTAAATTGCCTCTTAGTGTTCAGGGATGTGTAGGTCAGGTGAATTGGCCATGCTAAATTGCCTCTTAGTGTTCAGGGATGTGTAGGTCAGGTGAATTGGCCATGCTAAATTGCTTATAGTTTTCAGGGATATGTAGATTAGGCGCATTAGTTAGGGATAAGTGTAGAGTATTTGGGCTAGTTTCTCTTCAGAAGGACGGTGTGGACTTGTTGGGCCTCTTGGTCTGTTTCCACACTGTGAGAATTCTATAACTTTATGATATAATTCTATTTCATTTCTCTGCAGCAAAGTTTCATGCTCTTCATTAAGTGTTGTGCCTAGAACTGCTATCATGTTTTATGCTGTCTAAAAGAACTTTGTGACTTTCTATATTCAACCCCTCAATTTATAAAGCCAGGATCTTACAGATTTCTTAATTGTTTTGTTAACCTGTTTTACCACCTTTACAGGTCTCTTATTTCTTTCACTATCTTCATTTGGCTTGTATTGTCTCTCCAGATTCAATCTACTAAAATATATCACCTTGTCACTGAATTTCATCTGCTACAAGATTATTGTTCCTAAAACTTTCCCCACTCCAGATGTTAAACTGATTGGTCTGAATTTGGCAGACCTATTCAATCTTCTCCTCATTTTGGTTGACCAAGGCTGAAATATTTGCAATCCACCAATCCTTTGACACTATTGCTGCATTTAACGTGTATTGGAAAATTGCAGCAGTACTCTACATTGCTGTACAACCTCCCATGCAGGCCATCCATTCTAGTTGCTTTAAGTACTGCCAGCCATTCAAATACATCATTGGCATCACATCCAGTATCACAGAATTGTAAATTTAGATTCATTGGAGTATGCTGGATTAAGTCCCAAAGCGGTTTAACTCCGATAGTCTGTGATATCATTAGAGAAAGTGGCAAATACTCCAATGATCTGGGAGATTAAGGGCAAGTAGCATGGAAATGAACTAATATAAAGAACTACCAATATATCACAACAGAGCTAGTATTTTATAGCTAGTAGCTTTCCAGAGTTATGGAAACTGCTTCAATCCAACATTCAATAATAGAACAGCTCCCTTCTTTAATGTAGCTTTGGCAGAGTTCTCTTCCCACTCCTTGTTTGAGAAACCTTTTACTATCATGTGTTACATTGACCATTACAATTTTATTTTAGCCGCCAACCTGTTCTCATACTCTTTGCCTCTCTTATTTTCTTTCATTTTACTTCTCCACTATCCTTCTTATATTCAGCCTGATTCACCACTGTGTTACTGAGCTGATATCTGAGCTTATTGGTTTGGAGAACGTATTTATGCAGCATTCTTAGCATAATACTTTCAAACGTTTCCCAAACATCTTCTATTGTAATATTGTTGAACAACCTCCACTGAATAATTCACTTCAGCTGTTCCACCATTTCATTCCATTGTATTCACCCTCTTAAAAATGCTGGGCTGAATTCCACTATCCCTTATTGATAGGAGCCCTTATATATTAGTAATTGAAGCCTTTGGGAGGAGAATGAGTTATCTTCCTACTGTCAGTGGATATTGACAGAAGCAGCAACTTTAATGACGTAGCCATCACTATACAGAGACCAACAGCAGCTTAAACCAGTTAACTGGCCAATTAAGAGCCATTTCTTGCTATAAGGATGTTTTCCTGGTGGTGGAAAAACATGCTTAATAAATTCTATTCAGAACAGTGTCTTTTCTTTCCGTTTCACAATATATAAAAGAGGTATATTACCAAGGGTGATTTGGAGGAGAGAAAAAGAAAGTAAAGGGCACTATTTGGTCCTATAGAAAAAAAAATGAAATGCTCGGGGGGCCCTCTTGTGCACAGTGGTGGTGTCCCTACCCCTGCACTGGCATGTTTTGGTTCACATCCCACCTCCTTCAGAGATGTGTAATAATGATCACATTGATTATGAAAATAGGTTAATAGTTTAAAAAAATTAAATTAGAAATGTTCAGGCTGGGTTAAAAAAAAAGTCACTTCTTCTCCTTCCCTCACCTCTCCCAGTGGCTGAAGGGATTGATGCCAATGAGGAGGCCCAGGTGGCTTTGCAGCTGGTTTCCAGGGTGGGCTGTCTCGTTCACACCTTTTCCATGTCCCACAGAAGAGACTCTCCTGTCAGCAGTGCTGTCACTGCGGGGTCCGTCACCCAGCAATTGCCTGGGATTGGCTGCATGGAGAGCTCTTTCTATTTCCCCACAGGCCCAGTCCCGGCCAGTTCCATCAGGCATATTGGCCTAGTTACACTAGGCGATGGGTGCCATCCTTGATTGGATAGTGGCCCTGGCAGCAACCTCATAATGGTTCACCTCAGTGAAATGCTGCCCAGGATCCTGCAGCTCTCCCTCAAGGGCTTGAGTCCCACTTTCTGTTCCAGAAGCAGACATGAAAAAATTCCATTTCATCTATGTGTCTTAAGGTCTTCAGTATTTCTGACTCCCACATCATGTTAAACATTGTTGTGTGGTTACTATTCCCTCAGAATACTATGAATTTTACTTCCTATGCAATTTCTGGGTCGTTTACAAATACAGATCAGCATTATTCCTGGGATTTCTGTATCAAGGCATAGTCATGCACTAAGTTTTTCAACTCTGGTTCTAAACAGTGAGGGTTTTGCAATTGTTAGTTTGTTAATTAAAGACTCCCTTTAAAAAAGCATTGATGTTCTTCTCATGTCCTTTTCACAGAGTACTTTATGTATAATTCCAATGCTGACCTATTGGTCAAAAGCTTACCACTTACAATTGCTAGAAACTAACTATCAAACCATTTTGCAGCACTGTGCACGCTTTGCTGAAGATTCGGCAGATATTCTGTAATCTAGGTTATTTCAACAGTTTTTCCAGATTTCTTTACCATGACAGAACCCTGACTGTCATTGTAAATTCTGAAGCCAAATGGAATTATAAATATCCAACCCACTACTTAGAAATGTGGGAAAATTGAATGCAAATTCATTGAAAAACATGCGGCTCACAGGATATTGAATAATGTGAGAGAGAAATGAACCCGTGTTTTGGATTGAAAAAACAAGGGAAGAAACCCACAGGGCCCAGTCATGGGAAACTGCTTGGTTAACTGACAAGATCACTCCAGTCATTATCAGGGAGCTCAGATTGGTCTATCCTGAACATACGTTGAGCTTGATAAGACAAAAATGATGTGCGTCTCCATGAGAACAGTGAATTTGTTCTTAAGCCTATGTTCGTACATCCAAGTTCAGGGGAACTGGCAAAGATCCTATTGTGGTGTCTTTCAGAAATGCACTCTCAAGTTGCTTTGCAACCAAAGAACAAATATGGAAGTGTAATCATTGTAGGAAACAGGGCGGTCGCTGTGAACCCAGCAGGGTCTGACAGCAGCAATAAAATAGGCAGTGCAGAAAGAAGGTCAATTATCTTTGTGACTTATGTGATAATTAAGGGATAAATATTTGCCAGAATGCCAGGGAAAAGTATTCCTCTTTCAAAGTATCATGGGTCCTTTAAATCCATCTAAAACAATTATCAAGCTGGATTTAACATTTCATTAAAAAGGTGATTCCTCTGGCAGTTTTGGTGGAGTGATATTCACCAAAAGGAAGAGCAGGCTTTCTCAATATACCTTAGCGAACTCATTGCAATAATTTGTGTTTTAGCCCTCATGGTGAGAATCGCATCTGAATTTTGCAACACCTGACTACTTTCTGGAAGAACTTGCCATCCCGTGGAGATCGTCCCCAAGACCGGCATTCCTTGTGGCAGTGCCACCTTCCAAAGACCACTGAAGACCTGCAGGAGCACTGCCATCTGAAGGCTACTCTACACCGACAGAGTAGCTATATTTCTTTGCTTGCTCTAGAGGTCTGCTATGCCTGCTTTAAAAAGCAAGGCCTGCAAAATAAAGCTGCTGTGATCCCATATTACTTCCTTTCACATTCTGGTGGACATGGTGCTGGTGTGTATTAAGTAACAATTTTGGCCACTGCCTGGTTTTCTATTCTGTTAACAGTGGAAAAATGGGAACTATCCACAGATTGGACAATTTGCAGGCATTTTGGACTTGTTGGGCCGAAGGGTCTGTTTCCACACTGCAGAGAATCTAAATCTAATTTTGCCGCCAGCCAGAAGACTACAAAAGGTCAGGTTTTGCAAAATCAGCCCTCCTGTATAATGTTTAACTTCTGGTTCTCCGCCATCGGTCAGGGACACAGTTCATGCCTCTGCACCTGCAGCTACACTCCTTTTGGTATTTCTTGAGTTCACTGTAAAACTCTGAAATTTATAGGGTAGTGCCAGGAGTGCATTTGTGACTTGCACATCAGCAGTGTGTGAGACTGATTGCATGTGCAGTTCATCTCAGAAACATTATGCTGATCTCACCAATGGGGCAAAATGGGCTCTTAGTGAATTGGGTTTTCTGATTTCTTCTGTGATTTTCTGTTTAAGTCAATTAACGGTGAAAGTGAGGACTACAGATTCTGAAGATTAGAGTCAGGAATGTGGTGCTGGAAAAGCAGAACAAGTCAGTCATAGATAGAGTCATAGAGATATACAGCACGGAAACAGACCCTTCGGTCCAACCCGTCCAGATATCCTAACCCAATCTAGTCCCACCTGCCAGCACCCAGCCCATATCCCTCCAAACCCTTCCTATTCATATACCCATCCAAATGCCTCTTAAATGTTGCAATTGTACCAACTCCACCACTTCCTCTGGCAGCTCATTCCATACATGTACCGCCCTCTGCGTGAAAAAGTTGCCCCGTAGGTCTCTTTTATATCTTTCCCCTCTCACCCTAAACCTATGCCCTCTAGTTCTGGACTCCCTGATCCCAGGGAAAAGACTTTGCCTATTTACCCTATCCATGTCCCCCATAATTTTGTAAACCTCTATAAGGTCACCTCTCAGCCTCCAACTTTCCAGGGAAAACAGCTCCAGCCTGTTCAGCCTCTCCCTGTAGCTCAAATCCTCCAACCCTGGCAACATCCTTGTAAATCTTTTCTGAACCCTTTCAAGTTTCACAACATCTTTCTGATAGGAAGGAGACCAGAATTGCATGCAATATTCCAACAGTGGCATAACCAATGTCCTGTACAGCCGCAACATGACCTCCCAACTCCTGTACTCAATACTCTGACCAATAAAGGAAAGCATACCAAACGCCTTCTTCACTACCTGCGACTCCACTTTCAAGGAGCTATGAACCTGCACTCCAAAGTCTCTTTGTTCAGCAACACTCCCTAGGACCTTACCATAAGTCCTGCTAAGATTTGCTTTCCCAAAATGCAGCACCTTGCATTTATCTGAATTAAACTCCATCTGCCACTTCTCAGCCCATTGGTCCATCTGGTTAAGATCATGTTGTAATCTGAGGTAACCCTCTTCGCTGTCCACTACACCTCCAATTTTCATGTCATCTGCAAACTTACTGACTGTACCTCTTATGCTCATATCCAAATCATTTATGTAAATGACAAAAAGTAGAGGGCCCAGCACCGATCCTTGTGGCACTCCACTGGTCACAGGTCTCCAGTCTGAAAAACAACCCTCCACCACCACCCTCTGTCTTCTATCTTTGAGCCAGTTCTGTATCCAAATGGCTAGTTCTCCCTGTATTCCGTGAGATCTAACCTTGCTAATCAGTCTCCCATGGGGAACCTTGTCAAACGCCTTAGCAGCATTTCTGACAAAAGCCTTTCATCAGGAATACTTTATTCCTGATGAAGGGTTTTTGCCCGAAATGTCAATTTTCCTGCTCCTTGGATGCTGCCTGACCTGCTGTGCTTTACAAGCACCACACTCTCGACAATTTATGGTGAAGGTTAATCTCACCTTTCAGCTGTGTGGCATCTTGTGGGACTCATCAAAAGGAATACTGACTTCATTGAAGTGTCAACAACTTGAAACATTAACTCTGCTTTTCTCTTTACAGATTTAGCTTGAACTGCTGAGTATTTCCAGCATTTCATGTTTTCATTTCAGAATTCCAACCTCGGCAGTATTTTGGAAAATGGGCTTTAGTAGCTTTATTGCATGAAGATAATTATAAAGCCAAATGTGTAGCATAACAATTTGGCTATACAACAGAACAATAGCAATTTGTATAACACATTTAACATAACAAAGCCCCAATATTGTTATGTATTTGTAATGTTCTTCAAAGAAATCCTGTTGAGAAGCAATAGCTCTCAAGGTAAGGTTTGACCAAGGATAGTCAGCACATATTGTTGGAGAGAGTCGCTGTCTGACTAATTTAACTGAGTTGTGCAAAAGCATGTTGGTTCAATGGTTAGCACTGCTGCCTCACAGTGCTGGGGACCTGGGTTCAATCCCAGCCTTGTGTGGAGTTTGTACATTCTCCCCATGTTTGTGTGGGTCGCTTCTGGGTGCTCTGGTTTTGTCCCTCAGTCTAAAAATGTGCAGGTTAGGTGAATTGGCCATGCTAAATTGCCCATAGTGTTCAAGGACGTGTAGGTTAGGTGCATTGGTTAGGGGTAAATGTAGGGGAATGGGTCTGGGTGAGTTGCTCTTTGCAGGGTTAGTGTGGACTTGTTGGGCCAAATGGCCTATTTCCACACTGTAGGGATTCTATTCTATGATATCTCTAGTGTGTTTCATTGGCAACGTGTTCTGAACAGGCATTTTGGCTGAATTCTAATAAAACCATTTTATTTGTTATCCCATATGACATAATGGGGCGGCACGGTGGCACAGTGGTTAGCACTGGTGCCTCACAGCGCCAGAGACCCGGGTTCAATTCCCGCCTCAGGCGACTGACTGTGTGGAGTTTGCACATTCTCCCCGTGTCTGCGTGGGTTTCCTCCGGGTGCTCCGGTTTCCTCCCACAGTCCAAAGATGTGCAGGTCAGGTGAATTGGCCATGCTAAATTGCCCGTAGTGTTAGGTAAGGGGTAAATGTAGGGGTGTGGGTGGGTTACGCTTCGGCGGGTCGGTGTGGACTTGTTGGGCCGAAGGGCCTGTTTCCACACTGTAATGTAATGTAATCTAATCAAATCTAATAATGTCAACTTCTATATCAATTTTTAATGGAAAATATTAAATTCAGATCAAAAATGTGACTGAATGAAATAGTAGATTAAGCTCTATTGATTTTTATAATTACAACAGGAATACCAAAATGTTCAATGACAGTTTCAGAGTTCAGTGACGCTAATTGTAGGGCAGGCATGGTAAGGGAAAACAAAAATTGGTTAACATCAGCAAATCTTTTACCAGCTGCCAAAACCGACCATATAAGCCCCAGGAAACTACACTTATCAATGATGCATCACTAACTTCCTTATGCTCGCTCTCGTCCATCATTCCTAATTTCCCTGGGAACATAGAGCAATACTGGCCTTGAGCTAACACCTCCATTTGGTGGGGTGGAATGGTCATAGATTTCTTAAGCCCGAGTCCAAATCCAGAGGGCATAGATTTAAGGTGAAAGATTTTAAAAAGTACCTGAGGGGTAACGTTTTCAGGCAGATGGTGGTTTGTATATGAAATGAGCTGCCAGAGGAAGTGGGGGAGGCTGGTACAAATGCAACACTTAAGAAGCATCTGGATGGGTATATGAATAGGAAGGGATTAGGGGGATATGGACCACACACTGGCAAATGGGACTGAGTCAGATTGGGATCTGGTCAGTGTGGCTGAGTTGGACTGAAGGGTCTGATTCTGTGCTGCATAACTCAGTAACGACATGGCTGTAAACCTCTGTGGCATGATTTGACACAGTGAAAGATGCAACATAAACGCAAGTCTTTCCTCTTAATTAAAAAGAAAACAATTTGAAATAGATTGTCTGTGTTCAGTGTCTAGCATTTTTTGGCTGGCCCCCTTCAGCGGGGAGATGAATTGGATCTCAGTGAGATCAAGTTGCCTCTGAGTAACCTAGTGGTAATGGAAAGCTGGAAGCCAGCCAACACTCTGCAGCAATCGTGGTAATGTGATATCTGAACCTTGCAATGTTCTGTAGTCCAGGTCATTGTCCATGTTGAACAGTCAGCCCTGCTCACTTATAGAAGACGGACTGGCATAAGATTCTAGGATTTTTCTCACTCAGTTCCAAATAATCCTCAAGGACATTGTCATTAGAGTTAGATATTTGGCCACATAGCAGGAAATTGGCCTGGACCCTAAGCTGGTAAATTATATACTTCTTGTTCTTAAGCCTTCGTCCTTGCCAAATAGCTACTTAAAGGTTGAGTACTAAGATGGGATGTGCCACTGTGGAGAGAATGCACACTTGATTACTTGGCTGTTACGTAGTTCATTTTCACGAGAATATTTTGAGAAATAGCATTGGATCTTAAAGGAGTTATACTGTGTATATAATATCAGTGGGATGCATTTGTGTCTAGCATTATTATATTCTGGAAGTGCTTCAGCATTTTGATCTTCTGAAACTTCAAAGGTTCGCAGCATTTTGTCAAAGGCTGCCTCTTGTCATGTCTCTCCCTATCTCTATGATGTCCTCCAGTATAAAATCCTTCAGGATCCCGAGTGCTTCTAATTGTGGCCTTTCAGTTATCTCAGATTTCCTTCTGTCCATCTTTGATCCAGCGTGCAGGCAGCTGTTTAGGTCCAAGGCTTTGAAATTCACTTGTTAAACTTCTTTACCTCTCTTTTCACTTTTAAGATGCTTCTTAAAATTACCTCTTAGGCCATGTTTTTAATATTTCTTCATTTGGCTTTATGTCAAATTTTGTTTGATAACGGTGGTTCGAACACTTCCGAAGTTCCCTGAGACATTGAAAGAAAAAGAGAGCAAAGTGTCAAGATATCTGTGTATCAAGGAACCACAGAGCACTTTAAACTTCTAAACTTGAGTAACTGTTCTTGGATTGAAAAAATCAGCAATAGCTCTTTGTAAAATAAACCGTTTCCTGAGATAAAAGGACAAGGGCAAACTGCTCTAAAATAATCAAAAGAATTAAGCATCCTTGGGAAAATGGAATCAAAGCAACATAAACAAACTATTTTAATATTTGCTTGACAACTGGCAGCCTTCTGACAAATGGGCAATTAAGATTGCCTGCAGAAGAATTCAAGGGGGTAATGGAAGGGCAGGTTGTGTTTCCTACATACAGCTAACACCAAATGTAAAGGGACAGAGAAGCTACATCTGATAAGAAAGCAAGAAAGTGACTTCAGAAGTGTCATAAATAATGACATACCATGAGTTTAACAAGACAGAAAATTCAAAAGAATCCAATTTCAGGACTCTTCAGCAATAGAAATTCAGACTTCAACACTGTACAATAATCAAACCTTTTGAAGAAGCAACAAAGAGGCTTGATAAGGGCAGAGAGGTAGACATAATCAATATGGACTTCAGTAAGGCATTCAACAAGGTTCCCCATGGGGACTGGTTAGCAAGGTTGGATCTCATGGAATATAGGGAGAACTAGCCATTTGGATACAGAACTGGCTCAAAGTTAGAAGACAGAGAGTAGTGATGGAGGGTTGTTTTTCATATAAATGATTTGGATGTGAGCATAAGAGGTATAGTTAGTAAGTTTGCAGATGACACCAAAATTGGAGATGTAGTGGACAGTGAAGAAGGTTATCTCAGATTACAATGGGATCTTGATCAGAGGAGCCAATGGGCTGAGGAGTGGCAGATGGAGTTTAATTTAGATAAATGCGAGGTGCTGTACTTTAGGAAAGCAAATCATAGCAGGACTTATACACTTAATAGTAAGATCCTAGGAAGCTTTGCTGAACAAAGAGACCTTGGAGTGCAGGTTCATAGCTCTTTGAAAGTAGAGTCACAGGTAGCTAGGATAGTGAAGAAGGCATTTGGTATGCTTTCCTTTATTGGTCAGAGCATTGAGTATAGGAGTTGGGAGGTCACGTTGCGGCTGTACAGGACATTGGTTCAGCCACTTTTGAAATGACCTGTGCAATTCTGGTGCATTGAAATAGAGAAATACTTAGATAAGTGGTCAGAAAATGTGGAATTAAGGTCAGAAAATCCAGAGCTAAAAGAGACCTTGAAGCCCTGAAGGTTTCCAGTTCAGGAAAGGGCAGGCTTCCAATAGAAAACACGGAATTAAAGGGAAAGGTTAAATCCCTAGAGTTTGCCTGTCAGAAGAAGATAATCTACCTCTTAAATACAATCATAGAATCATAGAGACGTACAGCACAGAAACAGACCCTTTGGTCCAAATCATCCATGCTGACCAGATATCCTAACCTAATCTCGTCCTATTTGCCAGTGCTTGGCTCATATCCCTCCAAGCCCTTCCTATTCAGATACCCATAAATGCACCACCCTCTGTGTGAAACAGCTGCCCCTTAGCTTCCTTTTAAATTTTTCCCCTCTTAAACTAAACCTCTGGACTCAAGCTCTGGACTCCTCCACCTCAGGGAAAAGGCCTTGTATATTTATCCTATCCATGCCCCTCATGATATTATAACCTTTAAGAGGTCACCCCTCAGCCTCCAACACTCCAGGGAAATCAGCCCCAGCTTATTCACCGTCTCCCCATAGCTCAAATCCTCCAGCCCTGGCAACACCCTGGCAAATCTTTTCTGAACCCTTTCAAATTTCACAACATCATTCCAACAGAAGGGAGACCAGAACTGCACACAATATCACAAAAGTGGCTTAACCAAAATCCTGTAGAGCCGCATCATGACCTCCCAACACCTGTACTCAATACTCTGACCAACAAAGGAAAGCATTCCAAATGCTTTCTTCACAATCCTATCTACCTCTGCAACTCTACTTTCAATGAGCTATGAACCTGCACTCCAAGGTCTCTTTGTTCAGCAACACTCCCCACGACCTTACTATTAAGTGTATAAGTCCTGCCCTGATTTGCCTTTCTAAAATGCAGCACCTCGCATTTATCTGAATTAAACTCCATCTGCCACTCCTCAGCCCATTGGTCCATTTGATCAAGATCTCATTGTACTCTGAGGTAACCTTCTTCGCTGTCCACTACACCTCCAATTTTGGTGGTCATCTGTAAACTTACTCACTGTACCTCTTATGCTCACATCCAAATCATTTACATAAATGATGAAAAGTAGAGGACCCAGCACCAATCCTTGTGGTACACCACTGGTCACAGGCCTCCAATCTGAAAAGTAACCCTCCACCACCACCCTCTACCTTCTACGTTTGAGCCAGTTCTGTATCTAAATGGTTAGTTCTCCCTGTATTCCATGAGATCTAACCTTGCTAACCAGTCTCCCATGAGGAACCTTGTCAAACACCTTACTTGAAGTCAGATAGGTCACGTCCACCACTCTGCCCTCATCAATCCAAGTGACTTGCACAGAACTTCCAATCATACTACCGCTGACATTGAAAGTAACTGAAAACCCTGTAAAGTGTCCTATAGGAAACAAAGGACCCAGAGGAAGGATAGTTATATGAAGCATGTTAAGTACTGTATGAAAAAGACAGCACGGTGGCTCAGTGGTTAGCGCTGCTGCCTCACAGCACCACGGTCCCAGGTTTGATTCTAGCCTCAGGTGACTGTCTGTGTGGAGTTTGCACGTTCACCCTGTGTCTGCGTGGGTTTCTTCTGGTTGCTCTGGTTTCCTCCCACAGTCCAAAGATGTGCAGGTTAGGTGGATTGGCCATGGAAAATTGCCCAAAGTGTCCAGGGAAGTGCAGGCTAGATGGATTAGCCATGGAAAATGCAGGATTACAGGGATAGGGTAGGTGGATGAGATGCTCTTCAGAGGGTCTGTGTGGACTCAATGGGCTGAATGGCCTGCATCCACACTGTAGGGATTGTCTGAAATAGTCCTCATCTTCAACAAAGGGGAGCCCAGCACACCAGTGCAAAAACTAAGACCATTCTACAACTCTATGAGGTGCTGAGTGGATGAT